>NC_065507.1:45078905-45083787 GCF_006386435.1 Epinephelus moara | reverse complement strand
GGCCAAAATTCCTCCACAGCATTGTAAAAGACTCATTGCAAGTTATCGCAAACGCTTGATTGCAGTAGGTGCTGCTAAGGGTGGCCCAACCAGTTATTAGGTTTAGGGGGCAAACACTTTTTCACACAGTTTCTTCCTCATTAATAAAACCCTTCATTTAAAAACTGCATTTTGTGTTTACTTGTGTTATCTTTGACTAATGTTTAAATTTGTTTGATGATCTGAAACATTTAAGTGCGGAAAACATGCAAAAAAGTAAGAAATCAGGAAGGGGGCAAACACTTTTTCACACCACTGTATGTTCCTGTAGGTGCACCTTACTACGTATTAATCTACATTTTGGAGGTGCGCACGGTGCTGTGAGTGTAGGCCAGCTTATTGCTGCACGGTTTAGCCGTCTCTGTTACCCGGCAGCCTCCACTACAGATAGAGGGTTATGCCGCTTAGTTCTTGTTGCGGCTTTTGGGGTGTTTTGGGGTTTTTGTCTTATGTGTTTTCTGTTGTTTTTTGTGTCAAACTGCCAGACTTTTGTTATTTTTGTCATATCAGCCTTTATTTTCTCTTCCTCTACTTCCTAAATGCAGGACAGTCACTCAGCTAAGCCAGGAATGAGTCCCATTACCTTCACCTCTTGGAATTGTAGAGGTCTTGGCAAGGCACTTAAGAGGGGTAAAGTATTCTCGCATTTAAAATCCTTGTCATCTGATATCATTTTTCTACAGGAGACCCACATTCAACCAACAGAGCAGAGATGTTTGAGATCTTTATGGGTGTCACAAGTGTACCAATCCACTTTCTCTTCCAAGGCGAGAGGGGTTGCCATCCTCATCCGCAAAACTATTCCGTTTATATTCAACACCATGACCACAGACCCAGGTGGTAGATATGTCCTAGGCACCGGTAGCCTGAGTGTCAGACTGAAGCTCCCAGAACCTTCAGTCTGACATGGCTTCCATTGAAGGCGATTTACAAGGGGGAGGGAATTTGATTTTTCCCTAACCAATCAGTAGAGATCAACGACTCACCCAGAACCTGACGTCATTAGTATCCATGCCTCGGGGGTGCCGAAAACAAGCGAGCATTGCCCGTTTAAAATGTGTCCGTCGTCGTGCACGTCCAGCTGCATCGCCGTTAAATCCAGTTTAGCAGCTTCCTTAATTTGGTCCTCCATTAACCTGAGTAGTGGCAAAATACCTCGATAGCGTCGTTAATGTGGTCTGTAGGATCTGTAGCGGTCGCCATTGTTGCTATCCTCACCAGTTACCCACCGGCGTACAGCTTGACATCAGTGTGGCGCTGATTGGCTAATCGCTAGACCCCCGGCGTTCATTGGTCCGTCCATCATTTGGACGAGATAAATCGCAAATTCATTGAAGTATGCCAGACCAGTAACGCAAGCCTACTCAGTTGAGTGGGCGGGGTCTATGGTCTGGAACCAGGCTAAGGCACCGGTGCAATTAACTCCTTCCCATTAGCTCTCTTAAATATTTATGCCCCCAACTTTGACTGCCCTGATTTTTTCTGTAAAGTTTTTAATCTTGTTGCAGAATATAACGATCATAACATAATCATCAGGGGTGACTTTAATTGTTACTTTGACCCCCAGCTGGATAGATCTTCTAACAAAGTAGCCCCATCATTGAAATCTGTACCAGTCCTTAATGATCTTGTGAAATCGCTGGATTTAGTTGATATTTGGAGGCATCAGCACCCCCTTGAGAGGCAATATTCTTTTTTTTCTCCTGTACATGGTAGTTTTACCAGAATCGACAATTTTTTAGTTGACTCCAGATTAATCTCGCGCACAGTCAGTTCAATTTATCATAGTATTTTAGTTTCCGATTACGCTCCTCTTTCAATCCAAATTCATTTCAACCTCCACACATCTTCGTATAACTGGAAATTTAATCCCTCCCTAAACTCGGACAAATCTTTTCACGATTACATCTCGGCCAAGATTTCAGATTTCCTGCTTATCAATGATAATGAGGAAGTCTCAGACTCAGTTTTGTGGGAGTCTTTTAAAGTAGTACTGCGGGGTCACATCATTTTATACCAATCGTCCATTAAAAGGGCCAAGTTGAGGCGTCTTGCAGATATTGAGGCTGAGCTAGCAGTGTTGGAGGACACTTATCGCAATACAAATGATGAAGCCACCCTTAATGACATCTTGAAGATACGAGTAAGTAGTACGAGTATAATCATCACTGATGTCGACCTCGATGATTTTCTCAATTCATTGAACATCCCAGTTCTTAACGAAGCCGCTAAGCTAGAATTGGATTCTGACTTCACGCTAGAGGCGCTAAGCTAGAATTGGATTCTGACTTCACGCTAGAGGAAATCAAGACAGCCATTCGCTCTTTTCCTAATGGTAAAGCCTGTGGCCCGGATGGCTTAGGTATAGAATTTTATAAAAAACATATAGACATAATTGCCCCTCTTCTTCTTCGGATGATAAATTGTTCTGTGAAAGATGGAATCTTTCCTAATAGTGTGTATGATGCCCATATTTGTCTTCTCCTGAAAAAAGGCAGGGACAGCACTAACGTTGCGTCTTATCGCCCCCTAAGCCTGCTAAACAGCAATCAAAAGATTGTTGCAAAAGTTATGACAAACCGGCTAAACAAACACATCGGCACTATAATTCACCCCGATCAAACGGGCTTTATCCCAGATAGGTTTTCTTTCTCCAATACTCGTCGTTTGCTAAATATTATGTATTCCACCACTCTGCTGTGATTTCATTAGACGCTCAGCAGGCGTTCGATCAAATTGAGTGGAGATACATGTTTGCAACTCTCAAGAAGTTTGGGTTTGGCGATAAATTCATGACTATTAAAAATGCTATACGCCTGCCCCAAATCCACGGTCTTGACTAACCACGATAGGTCTCCCCCTTTCTTGCTGTACCGCGGAACCAGGCAGGGGTGTTGCCTCTCCCCCATGCTCTTTGCGCTCGCTCTAGAGCCCCTGACTATTTCCGTCAGAGCCAGTCCTCAGATTACTGGCGTGGGGGGCGGCGCGTCCGATAGTCCCATTGGCCTGAACGCAGATGACGTGATCCTGACTTTGTCGGACGTTAGGGTGTCCCTCACTCCACTTTTAAATCTTATAAAGAATTTCAGACAGCTTTCTGGTTTTACTATTAATTGGGAAAAAAGCCTGTTCATGCCTCTGTCTGATGGGCTCGATTCTGCCTTCCTTAACAACTTGCCGTTTAAAGTTTCCACCAATCACTTTGTGTACCTTGGGATCAATATCACCAGGAACCCAAAGCTTCTTTTTAAGATGAACTATTTGGACCTGATAGGTAAACTTAAAATCATGATAGACAAATGGAAACTTCTTCCTCTCTCGTTGGTTGGGCGTGTCAATATCGTCAAGATGGTAGTTCTCCCCAAATTTATGTATCTTTTTCAAAATATACCTATATATCTCACAACTTCTTTCTTCAAGATGATAGATTCCATCATTATTCCCTTTATCTGGGCCGACAAACCCTCTCGTATCTCTAAGGCACACCTACAGAAACCCACAGCTGAGGGAGGCCTGGGTCTCCCTGTTCTATGTCACTACTATTGGGCCTGTAATGCCAAAGCCTGGGTTTTCTGGAGTCACTCTGCAGCTGCGACCGGGCAGACAGATTCCCTCTTCCCCAGTTGGCCTATAATAGAGACTCGTGTTGCTTTGGTGTTCGCAGGTGCCTCCTTAGCAGCTATTTTATTCTCCAAAATAAATCTACCTCTTAGACGTCTGAAAGATGATTTTGTCATGCGTAACTCATTTAAGATCTTGAATCAGATTAAGAGTGTGCTGAATCTCCCCAGACTGTCTATTTACGCTCCTATTTGTCAGAATCCTTGTTTCAAGCCAGGCACGATGGATGCTGCTTTCGCGCAGTGGTCAGACAAAGGCCTATGCGCTATCAAGGACCTTTACATTAACGACAACTTTGCCTCCTTTGCTCAACTGCAGGCAAAATTTGGTCTCCCTTCCAGCCATTTTTTCCGGTATTTGCAAATTAGAAATTTTGTCAAGCAGTCGGTCTCACACTTCAAAACGATGCTCGAGCAACATAGCTTTTATGAGCTTATGACCAAACCTCCTACTTCCAAACGCTTAATCTCTCAATTTGTTAATCTTTTTAGCTTGGCAACCCCTTCTCTGCATATTAAAGAGGCATGGATATCAGACACCGGTGATGTGATTTCAGATGCGTTATGGGCCCAGGGACTGAATAGGATCAAAACTTGTTCTATCAATGCCAGACTTCAACTTATTCAGTTCAAAGTCATCCATCGGCTACATTTTTCCAAGACCAAACTGAATAGGATCTTTTCCTCTGTCTCTGCTACCTGTGATAAATGCAAATTAGATGACGGGACTCTGGGTCACTTTTTCTGGTCCTGCCCTAAGCTTAGGAATTTTTGGGATGACATTTTTCATTTGTACAGTGATATATATATAGCAAACAGTTGATTCCCGACAGTCTTCTGATAATACTGGGCTGCTCCAATTTCTCTCTCACTCTTCCCTTATCACTTCAACAAGCCCTCATGTTTGGTATGGTTGTAGCAAAACGGGTTATTCTGAGAGAGTGGAAATCAGTTTCCCCTCCTTGTTTCAAAAAATGGTTGAATGACATGGTTTCTTGTATATATTTGGAAGAAATTCAATATACTTTGACAGACACTCATCACAAGTTCCTTGATGTTTGGGGTCCCTTTATTGAGTATATTCAAAGGGATAGGCGGCATCCTCAGAACTAACTATACTGGACTGTATCACTTTATACTGTATTGACTGCACCGTGCTTTGAACAGTCAAGCTACTAGTCTCCTTGACCTCACTTGGTCTCGGTTTTGTGGACTCTGTCTCG
>NC_065507.1:45077612-45078665 GCF_006386435.1 Epinephelus moara | reverse complement strand
GGCTAATGAACTCCCAGCAAACAAGGTGACATGATGAACAACGCAGCTAGGACCTAACGTTAGGCTAACTTTAGCTAACGTTAGCTAGAGATGTTAAAGATAACTTTATATTTCTTTCCAGCAAAGTGACAATATGTTGCCTCAAACACGATGTTGACTTACCTTAGAACAGATGTAGACATCCTTGTTAATCTTATTCAAGTTGAGTTGATGTTGTGGTCTAAGTTACCGCACAACTTTATCCAAAGGAGACACTTTTCTCGGTTGAGACGTGGTTTAGGAAAGGGTAAAAAATACACCCCGTCACCCAGCCTGTCAGGATACCTTGTGTCGGAGTTGCATGTACCCCATGCACACCGTTTGACCATTTCCAAACTTCAAATCTCAGAAAAAGCTCATAAAACCTAACGAAACTGACTTTCTGTAATGCATTTCAATGGACGTCCAGGCAGAGAATGTCCGAGTGTGTGGGAATGGCTATACGCACTGTGATTGGCTCATTGCGTTTGAGGGCGGGGCTTAGCCATAGGTCAATAGACTACAACTACCAAGAGGAACGGCAATGCACTATGATCCACCTCACACACAAACTAGCAAACAAACTCTCACCTGACACAGTCAAGCAGCTCTCGTCTCCCACGCATGCAGTGCAGCGCTGTGCTGTACGCGTGCTACTGCGGGCATTTCATTCATCTTACAGACTGATTTAGCATAGCACATGTAACATATAGACAGATGTCGCACTGTAGACAAATGAATAGACAGAATGAACAGAGTAACAGTTCTGTGTCTCTCTGTGTTGTTGTCTAAATCTATATCTTGCTTGAAAACATACTGATTTATCATCATACTTGTTATATCACCCAGCCCTAAATTCAAGTGATGCAGCACTCTGCAGTTATTCCACTATGCATTATTCTTTTCTTATTACACGGCTCTATTAAATGCTGTATTCTGATTGGTCAGTAGCGGCATTCTGCGGTCTGATATTACTGTGTAATGACCGCTGCTAGTAGCAACGGTCATTACACACAGTTGCTATGTAGCCCAGCG
>NC_065507.1:45063962-45073636 GCF_006386435.1 Epinephelus moara | reverse complement strand
TGCTCTTCCTGAGGTTTCTACCGTTTTTTTACCCCGTTAAAGGGGTTTTTTGGGGGAGTTTTTCCTTATCCGCTGCGAGGGTCATAAGGACAGAGGGATATCGTATGCTGTAAAGCCCTGTGAGGCAAATTGTGATTTGTGATATTGGGCTTTATAAATAAAATTGATTGATTGATTGATTGACTATACTGACGGACTTTCTCTGCCAAAAACAAAAGAACACGGATTTGAATACACTCGGCAGTCATGCTTAATGACATTTTACGCGAGTTTTATGCCTCAGTTCAGTCCACTAAGCCTGGGTGAGTACAAAACTTTCACCAAAAGTTGTCGAATCCGGTCGGTTTTAATGCACTTCGCGGAGGCAGACAACATTATTTATTTAACTGATAATTAGCCGTGTAATAAGCGGGATAATGTATAATGAGCCGGTGCGCATTGGGGTTCTGTTCCCCTGTCGGGAGTTATTTTCCCAGTATTGTACTGGCTCATTATACATTATCCCTTACGTATCATAATCTATTCTTACCAACACCACTCTTGAATGTATATTTAACATATGATGCACATTTCTTATTTCCATTTCTACTCATGTATATATTGTGTTTTACATTACAATTTTTATATTTTTACAAACTTTCCATATTTAGCATATTATACATATTTTCATTTTTTTTTTTTTTAACATTTTACATACTTGTCGCAAGTCAAAACGGTTGGGAACCACTGCATTACAATATAAAGAAGTAAAATAATGTGTTTGTTATAACAACTTTAAACTTACATGTATTGTTTCCCATATTAAGTTTGTTAATTGACCAAAGCTACACATAATGTGCACACAATGATAAATGAAATCCACTTGGCCTTGAGTAAGCTAATATGACAACTGAGCTACTATGGGCATTAATTATTCATAAACAAAAAAGGCATGACAAACAAAGGGGGACAAAGTGTCTGTGAGTGCACTCCCAGAAGCGCCCTCATTAACTGGAAGAGGATACAGCTCCATGAGAGTGACTCCATTTAACAAGTACTTGACAAGTCCCTTTATTGATTAGTAGTGATCTATTGTAACTTCTGACACCACAAACAGCTGCTCCTTACCACTGGGATCTTTTGGAATCCAGTTTAGACTTAGAAAACAGTTACATGTTTTGCAAGGCACATCAATATAAATATTAAAAAAAAAAATCAATAGACATGACTCCAATTTACGGTCTCTAGCTCCTCCCACTGGTAAAAGGTGGAAATTAATGTTCTACCCACAAACAATCCACCACCACTTCAATACTAATTATTCATAGTGAGAGTAATGCACAGGGTTTCAACACATTTTCATGGACAAAATTTCAAAACTTTTCGAGGACCCATAATAAAATGTTTGTTTTTAATTACATTTTTTTTCCCTACTTGCCAGGTGTTTTTTAAGCATATCAGATTCAAACTCTACTCAGACCTATATCCTGCTGGCTGGCAAACATAAAGAGAGAGAGGGGGAACATGGGAAGAAAATTAAGAGACGTACGTGTTTGAACATCGACAGCTTCAGGAAATAAATGTGCTGTTATATATTATGTTACATTACGTGGAAGGTTATCCACGGAGGTAACTCAGGGTTCAACGCTAAGGTTTTTTTTCACTTGCCCGGTCGGGCAAGTTGGTCAGAGATCTACTTGCCCGAAGTCAGTTTTTACTTGCCCTATAAAAATTGTTTAATTTAAGCGGCTATCAAATAACAAAGACTGCAGTTATTTTTATGTTATGTAATCTTTATTCACACTGTATTTATTAATTAAAACAACATATGTCATGTATTGTAGCTTAATTCCTACACAAAAATGACAGTGTCAGGGCTTAAACTGAAAAATTTGTCAATCGTTCTCCGTCTATAATTTTGCGTCCTACTTGAGCCATGCCCACCTCTATTTATTTTTCACCCTTCTCTCCAGTTCTGCTGTATTAACACCGGGTTTAATATATTTTGCTTCCATCTCTCTGCCCTGCTCTACTCTACTTCAACGCTACTTAGCTCTCTCTCTACTCTACCAGTAGACTACCACATCCACCTGTTGCACAAAACGCACACAGCAGTGTTTCCCCTAGGATGGAGTTGTAGCAGCGGAGGTGAAGCACACGCATGAAAAATAATTTTCACATGCGTGTGAAACTTTTTTGTATGCTTGCAAAGCAGCCTGCTGGGATGTTTCTATGTATCTACTGGCATCAGAAGGGCTCTTTAGGACTAAGTACATACAGTACATGTGTGCACAGTAATGAGCAGGTGAAATTTCTGTCTAGCTTACATATGAGGTGTCTCAAGATTTAGAAACATACAATTTTATTGCATATAATAAAGTAAAAAGTCACTTGACATGCTGCTGTTTTTTTGCTATGACCTATTTAAGTGCTGGAAGTTGTTATTTACGTGACAACGCCTGAACGCAACACAAGCTCAGCATGACTGCCGTGCTGAGCTGCTATGCGAGCAGCGTGTTTGTCTGTGCGTAACAGCAGTCTGTTGGTTATTTACACACTGTCCATTTCAATAACTTTGTCAGCTGACAAACTGCACCGGGCTCGGGGTCAGGTTTGGTCAGGAAAATGTGGCCCGAGCTGCTCTAGCGTGATCACCTGTGTGTGTGGCGGAACTCCGCCGTGCGCGATACAGAGAGCAGAGGAGAATTGTTAACGCGTGACCATGTAGAGACAGAAATGACACGATGGCATAACACCATAAACCGTGAGTTTTACTTGCCCCGGGCAATCGGGCAATCCTTATTGTTGAGCCCTGTAACTGTAACAATTTAATTACATCCAACAAATTTCCAGAACTTTTCCAAAACTTTTTGTGACTTTTACTAATTCCATGACTTTTCCAGGCCTAGAAAATGTGACTGAAATTCCATGACTTTTCCAGGTTTTCCATGACTATGGGGACCCTGATTGCATGTTGGGAGTGGGCAGCTGCCTTGACCAACCAAGAACAAGGCTCAAGTGAATATTTTGTATCAGTGATGTAATTACCAATGCTCAGCAAATAAAACTACTTAAGTATACACTGAGCGACCTGAACAATACCAACACAGAACCACCTTTCTGAGAATGTTAAGTTTTTAAGGATGGTTTGTAGTGGTTTTATATTGCCTCATGTATGTATTTGTTTTACAAATGGCTTTATTGGTCTTCTTTTCATTTATCCGATATGTTTTTGGGAGTTTTGTCTCCTTCTTGTCCTTATTTGTTTTTTTTATTGTGTAACACCAACCTGGCCCAGTTAGACACATTTACACAACACTGATGTTAATCAATATGCAATTTTCCTGTGTGAAAACACAAGGTGCAAGGTGCTTTCCTGAGGAAGGGAGAAACAGTAAAAATAATACTGTTTAGACTAGACAGAAAATCCAATACAACAGTCTTGAAAATCACTGAGGAATTGAATCAACCAATCAAAGATTTTTTTTAAAGGTTTAAGTGTAAATAATTTTGTAGGACCGTATTGTTAACTGTTAACTGAAGACCTGTAGTTATTCATAAACATTGTCCAAACTGCTGGGATTGGGACTGTATCTGCTTAAAATGTATGTCAAAACTTGAAATTTAACCTTTTTAAAAACCTGTACTGCACACTAAAAATAGCTAACCAATGTAATTCTGAAAGTGTCATTACATGTAGGGGTGAGATGTATAAACAGTACCTAAGATGGCTCATGTGACACTTACGCATCAAACTGTTACTCCTTCAGACCAGTTATATACAATAACTTCCTGTTTTAGTAGAGTAGGACTTAATGGTATATTTACCTTGTATGAAGGCAAAAAGCAGAGCACACCCTTGGCCATGACCTGGCAGACATGGAGCAGCAGTGCACCCACCTCATCCTGGAAGGCATATGTTTCAGTATGTTGGAAGGTGGCACAGAGTTTTCTGCCATGTGGTCCTGCACCAACTGTGCCCACCCAAACCTAAAGAGAAGGCATAAGAAATCTCAATTCATATCATCAATAGACAAAGTTTTGATATTAACCATGGCCCAAGGGCCCATGGCACCACAAGGTTACTCTGTGGCTACCAGATAAAGCCTGTAGGTGGTCCCTTGTGCCAACTAAGTGTTATCAGGTCTCTCTCAATGAATGAGACCATCTCAAAGAGATTACCTGTCTAAATAAAGGCTAAATGAAGGAAAAAAAAAAAAAAAATCAGCAAAGTCACTTTATAAACTCAATAATATCTGACTGGAAACAAATCTAACATGTCAACAAAATAAATACCACCACTGACATCACAATACTGAGTGAAGAAAGTAACATTATGTAAGCATGAAGACATTTTCATTTTGGTTTGTTTTGAACAGTTTGCTATTAGCTGTGCTATAGCAACGTGCTTGTGAAAAACCGCGACTGTAAAAATTAACGGCGGTGAATGAGAAACTGAGGACAGAGCAGATTGAAATATCGCTTTCTACATGCTGAACATGTGTATTGACAAGGGTTTTTTGCACTTACTCACAGTAACAAGCAAAGTTGTTGTCAGCTAAAGTAATCTTGATGTTATTTTCCCTTCATCTGCACTGCGGCCTCTCTGTTGTTGTCTGATTTCACACTATCATGTTTATGTGTGCCTGGCCTATATGAACTCCAAATGACGGAAATCCATTGTAGCAACAGAGAACTTTAATCCCTGCAAAAATCTCCTTGTATCATAATGAGCCTTTTGAATAACACATTCATTTTCATGTGCACTACCAGATTAGTGGTGACACTGAGTTATAATTCCAAGTCATCAATGTTTGTTTGTCTGGATTCTCCTGTCCTCTTGAGTCCAACCCACCAGTTATGATCTGTGACCTAGTCTGCCATATATTTATTATCTTTAGCATTAGTCAGATCAACCCCTGAACATCCACAGCTCCTCGTGTCAGCCTTCAGATGAGTATTATTGCAATCAAATGGTTAGACTCTGACATCTGCTGGACAAAAGTGGCACTGCGACAGAAGTGGAGCAAATATAGGGTCAAAGTTTCCGACTGTTTGATACACCACTAGCTGATATGAGTTCTACCTGCTGACACATACACAGCTCTTCTTTCCCACTGTGATTAACCTTTTGGAGACCTGGGGCCTCATTTATGAAACCGTGTGCCGGAAAGGTGACTAAAGGTGATGTACAAACAAAGCACAGAAAGTGCTTAAGCACAAAAATATCCTGATTTATAGCACAGTGCGCACGCATGCATGTCCCACGCCTGTTTCCCTTTATAAATCACAATCAACTCGAAATGTGGCGCAGGTGAGTGAGCGTCTTGCCCCACTCATAGATGCCTATAAATGGCTAGTGAAACACCCTGAATTAATATTCATTAACAAGAAACAGCACAAAGAAGAGCATGGCAAAAGTAGCCTTAAAAGGTAAAAAACGAAACTTTACACAATGTGAAGTTGAAGTTCTTGTTGAGGAGGTTGATAACAGAAAGACAATGTTGTTTGGTGGACTCAATATGGACATTACTAAGGCTAAAGATGCAGCGGAGTGGCAGCTGGTGGCAGATGCTGCAAATGCTGACACCTCAGACTGTTTCAGTAGTCAAGAAGAAGTGGTCCAATATCAAGGTGTTAAGGCTATTTGCGGTGATTTATTTAGACAGAAAACTGAGGGATGTTTCAAGCTGTCAGACAATTTCAGTGACTATCTGAAAAAAACAAATGGGGGATTCAGTTGCCATAGCTGTTTGACAAACAATCTGATTGTCTTGACTCGAATGGTTTCTTAAAATACGTCTTGTTTTCATAAACAGGGGTGATAGCAAAAAAAAATCCTAAGCCTAATCCTAAATCATGTAAAATGGAGGTTGAACCATTAACATAAATTACAGATCGTCTATAAAGCATTTTAATAAATCAATCTATTGTAACTAAAACAACTGGAGACTGAAAACAAACTGATATATGGGTCTGATAACATTTTAATAAATTGACATCATATGGGACAAGATGTAGCCTAAGTGTTTCTGTGCGCGTCGCCGCTGAAACATTCACTTATAGCCTCTCTTGGCGTTTGAGCAGCTTTATTAAACTCTTGAACATGTAATGGCTCCTTAATTAGCAAGTTGACTTTACATAGACGGCATATCTTTTCAATTTCTCCTGACATTGTGTTGTTTGGTTTGTTCACCACTCCGCGGCATGCGCGTTAAGGCCCAAACATACTCGGGCGGAACATACGCGGAACAGATTCCGCGGAGGTCCGCGCGGACTCAAAGCGGACGTCCGCAAGCCCTGTGCGCGCAAAGCTCAGATTTTACGACCGCGCGGACTCCGCTCCGTGCACCAGTGACTGCTCGGCATGTATTTTTCACAACGCGGGGATTTTTCACGGACATTTTTACAGGAAACTACAACGCGGAAGTGCGCTCGACTATGAAAGCCTGAATGACTGCGGACATTCCTCGCGGAGTCCGCTCTGCTTATAGTACGCCCGAGTATGCTTGTGTCGAGCGGGCGGAGGCATTGATCCCCCCCCTCCCCCCACCCTCCGCTCTCTCACTAAGCAGCCTCCCTCTGTCCCGCTGACTAGGGTTGTGCCGATGGGCGATCGGATCGCCCATCGGCACAACCCTAGTCAGCAGTGACTGCAACTCCCAGTAAATACGTTACGTGCTTTATTGCACACACAGTGGCTTTATGACCGGGGTCTAATTCATGCCGTGATATGACTTTCTTGCCGCTGGTTGCATACATCAATTTACGTGAGCACAATGTGCAGAAACACGCACCCGGTTCCCTTAATTTTTTGTACCAGCTCCCAAAAGGCTTTCCGTCTATGCCTGTCTCTTCTACCAGAGTACTTTATTGACTATCTGGACGTCTTCCCCGGGTTTCATTAACTAACTTTCCATCTTGATGAGAGTGTCTACGGCATGGGCTCCACTAGAATGTGAAGTTGGCTCTGAACCAAGTTTGCAATGATATCAAATTCACAACACTTACTCCTTTTCATCTTTCTGCCACGGGGTCGCAGTTTCTCGAGTTTACTGTGTTGGTTTAGTTTTTGTGCATACGCACTGGTCAGATCTTCCGTGTTAGACCTCACATTTTCCCGTCAAGTTTGACTTTTATAAATCCCAAAGTTTGTGTTAAAAAGTGGTGTATGCCACTTTCTGTGTGTACGCTGTTGTTGAAAGTCTGTCGCCCTAGTCCGTGTGGTGTGTCCTGCAGCATTGCTCCTTGTCTGGCCCCCTCTGCTTCTTCTTTTTTTTTTTTATATGCTCTGTTCTTTCAACATTGGATTGTGTTGTTAATATGCTAACTGGCTCAGTAGGCCTTTCTGAATGACGGCTGTAGACTTTGTGGTGTGTTTATGTGCAACTTTCTGGCAGAGACACGGCAATATTGAGCGACACAGCAGGGGGCCTTCGTTGCTGCTAGTTCTCTGAAGTTGTTTGGTTTGTCTTGGCCTTTATTATTAAATCTGATAACCAGGAATAAATATCCCCTTATACAGTATACAGTCAGAGGAGCAACAAAATGCATATGCTGCATCATTGCCAGAGGCTCAGTAATCTGAGTAAAGCTACTGACCTGGGATTTGTTGATAACATGATTGGCCTCCAGCTGAATAGAGAATTTCACCCCAAGTTCAGAGGAGAAGGAGCCCATGGGCGACAGGGTTCCTGATGTCAGCACAATGCTGTGCACCGACCTACTCATGTCAGAGAAAGCCTGGGAGACACAAACACAGATTTAATGAACCTCCAGTGGGTTTTTAAGCTGTAATTTATGCTACAGTCAAATCATATTAAGGGTGCAGTTGAGATTTTAGAGCTGGAAAAATCTTAAGTCTTTTTTCATTGTTGTGACACATTTTACCAGCACCTGGCAGTTAACATTTATTACAGACCATAATAAGTCATACATTAATTATGTTTATATAGATTTTAGTTATGTATCATTACAGCCTACATGACAGGATGTGCCATCTCTAAACTCTCACCACAGCAGGGTTGAGGCACCAGAAGCTGAGTCTCAGTACTTCTGTCTTGACTCTGATGCTTTGGCGCTGTCTACGGTGTGACCGAACGATAAAGCCCTGGGCATCAGGGACATCTGGTGGTGCCTGGTTCGTCCAAGCATAACTCTTCTGGAGAGCAATGCGGTAGTCTTCAGCAAACCTACAAACACACAGACAACTGAGCAATCGTTTAATTCTATACCCTGCACAACAGTTCATCTGAGGCATTGGCATGACTTAAGCCCTATTTGGACGAGTCCCGTCCGAATGTGCCATGTCAGTAATCATTACCGCACGATATCAGTAAAGATTACCGCGACTTTGACCTTCTGTAAAAGGGTCCCGGACAATTACCTCAGGTAATACTAATCCCATGTGAATAGACCAGCAGTAAATATGTGTGTTAGGGCTGTCAAAAAAAAAAAAAAAAAAAAAATCGAAGTTAGAAATATATTCGAATATATATATTTTTTTATAAGTTCGAACCTAAATTTGATAATTCGAATATCATTAATAATTAATTAATACTATCAATAATGTTGTAAATCATGGCGAATCCCGTTCGGGCAGAGATGGCTCGTACACAAGCCGGGCCAGAGAGGGACGCAGCGAGGGAGGGAGAGGTGCCGACAGAGGAGCCCGCGGCGCCAACACCACCCACTGCGCTGTCCGCAATGTGTGACCTGTTCGGGGAGACATACAGGGAGAGTGTTGCACCTGCTGCCTCCCTGCCTAACCTTTTTGAAGAAGAGATGAAACGTTACCAGAATGAGACACCACTACGAGCCGACCAGGATCCACTCTTGTGGTGGAAAACTACACACTGAAGTATCCAAACATGGCTCAGACAGCGAGGCAGAAGTTGGTCATACCTGGCACTATACTGAGGTCAGAACGGGTGTTTTCATCCGAGTGTCACGTTCATATTGCGCAGGCAATAAGCATCTTATTTTTTGTGTTTTTTATGTAAAAAAAAATAATAATAATAATTAAAGCTGCAAGCAGCTGTGATCGGGCCCTCGCTCCCCCATGCAACCGCGGGGGCCTGAGGCACATGAGGGCTGTGGCGTGAAGCGAGGAGGGAGAAAAAACCTGGCAGGAGCGAAAAACACACTGTGTTGTTCATCCACCAGGTGGCGCTACGAGCGTAACCAGATGTGGGCAGGTGCGTTCAGGGGTGGACCCTCATCACACGTGAAATTTCGAGCAAATCGGACAATGCATGAAGAATTTATACCAAGTTGATGTTCCGTGGCGAAGGATGAAAAGTCATCGCCACGGCAGCCTGCAACATGACAGGACACATGTGTCACTGTGGAGATTCATCAACTTGATCGTCATATGGCCACAAAATGTAGTTGATCAGGTCAGGAGCTTGAGGTTGGTGTTTGTCAGTGTAAAAGATGGCATTTCCTGTTTCCACAAGGGGGTGCCATGAGCGAGATTGCCTACGAGCATGTGGAGGCATTGAGGGCGGGGCTCTTATCATGTACAGAAATTTTGAAGCAGTTTGGATGAAGTATGTGGGAGAGGGAGCTGCTTGAATATGCATGGCGATGGATCAAAAATGGCAGCGCCATAGCAGCCATGCCCTTTGACCTACAGACATGCAGGGACCAACTTTTGATCAGCATGGTCTCTGGATGATCTGTAAAAAATTTGA
>NC_065507.1:45063735-45063838 GCF_006386435.1 Epinephelus moara | reverse complement strand
TTAAAATACAACATGTGTAAATCACGCCAAAATGACAAGTCAAAATCAAAATGGCTGACTTCCTGTTTGGAGTAGACCATTGGTGCCAGAGACTTTTATGTGC
>NC_065507.1:45053312-45061520 GCF_006386435.1 Epinephelus moara | reverse complement strand
ATAAAAATCTTTACAAAAACAATAGGGTTCCTAGCACCGCTGGTCCTAGGAAACGCGTCTGCTTGCATACGCGTTCCCTCGGCCCCTCGGGCTTGGCCCCCTAATAAACAGCGCGATTACAATAGGGTCCTACGGACAACTTCGTCGTCGCTCGGGCCCTAATAATAATAATAAACAGCGCGATTTCAATAGGGTCCTCAGACGACTTTGTCGTCGCTCGGGCCCTGATAATAATAAACAGCACGATTTCAATAGGGTCCTCGGACGACTTAATAAACAGCACGATTTCAATAGGGTCCTCGGACGACTTCGTCGTCGCTCAGGCCCTAATAATAATAAACAGCGCGATTTCAATAGGGTCCTCCGCGGACGACTTCGTTGTCGCTCGGGCCCTAATAAACAGCGCGATTACAATAGGGTCCTCACGGACGACTTCGTCGTTGCTCGGGCCCTAATAAACAGCACGATTTCAATAGGGTCCTCCGCGGACGACTTCGTCGTCGCTAGGGCCCTAATAATAACAATAAACAGCGCGATTTCAATAGGGTCCTCGGACGACTTCGTCGTCGCTCGGGCCCTAATAATAAATTCTAATATTATTCGAACTCTACTGAATTAAGTCGAAAATATTCGAACTCAATTTCATAGTGCTTTTGACAGTCCTATCATACGCACATGACGGCAGGAGGGGACGGCGGTGCGTGAATGGATTTACCCCTCCCACTTGTGGTAGTTACTGATATTATAGTTATAGTATAGTAGTTATTATAGTACTGATATTTCTTATCTCGTGCAAATCAGCCATTAATATAACTGACGTCCTGTGGTAAAGTGACATTACCCCATGTGCCCAGGTAAAACTAATCCTGTCTGAATAGTGCTTAAGACGTCTAGTTGACATCTTTGTTGTGTCTGACCTGCAGGTGTCTTCAGAGGAAAGGATGAAGCCCAGCACCATGAAGAGGTTTTTGAGGACAGTGGAGGAAGCTGAGCTGATGGTTGGTACCTCAACGACATCCTCTTTACCATTGATAACACCAACATGCTCCTCTTTCTCCAACACTGCTGCCAGGTTTTGCTGTCACATGGAAACACAGTGGAATATGTGAGAAAAAAACAATGTTGTGGATAATTACAAATAATTACCAAAATAAGAACATGCAGCACATATTTACATTTTAGATATACATTTTTTCAAAAGTCAAAAAAGTCCTGTGCACACCAAAACAGTCTTAGAGAGGTGCGTAGGTGGGGCAAACAATGAATCAAAAAGAAGAACACCCGCACACTGTCTGCACTTGCAGAAAAAGGTTGAATTTAATAGACTACAACGTTTTGGTCATGGACCTTCATCAGGTAGATAGAGATCATCTACTTGATGAAGGTCCATGACCGAAACATTGTAGGTGAAAACACCAGAGATGTCACCATATATTGTATGGGAGTCATCAAAGGCATATTTAAGGGGCCAAACAATTTTAAATTGCACAAATAACAAAAAGGTTGTCTCTTAACATTTTAAAAATTGACAGATGAGATACTAGAATTAGACATGTAGTCACTCCCCAAATGCAGATATAATTAAAAAACGTTTGTCATTACAGACAGAGTTTGATCTCTTGTCTACTTGACAGGCTGAATACCTTATTTCCAAATCAAAACATAGCTACTATGAACACGGGGAAAAGGCTGGGCAAACACTCGGCAATCAGAACCATGCAGAGTGGCAAATCTCCAGGGCCAGATGGTTTCCTAGCTGAATTAAAAGAAAAAATCTAATCTACTTTCCCCTTTGTTACTGTTGATATTTGAAGAGTATTATACCTCAAATTCCTTACCTCCAACCATGCGTAAAGCAGTTATTTCTCTTTTATTTAAAATGGATAAAAACCCTTTCAATTGCAGTCCATTTCGCCCTGCCTCACTGTTGAATACAGATGCCAAAATTCTTGCTAAAATGTTGGCACGCCGCTTTGAAAAGATTACCCCCTTTATCATTGCACCCGATCAGACAGGATTTATAAAGAATCGTTACAGAGCCAGAGCTCTTCTATCAAGGGTATTCACTGGGCAGGTTCAGAACATGAAGTTTCGCTTTACGCAGACGACATGTTATTATTCATAACAGACACCCTCTCAGGTTTTCCTGATTTACTGACTTTACTTGCAAAGTCTGGAAAATTATCTGGCTATGGAGTTTACCTTCAGAAAAGTGAACTCATGCCCATTACCTCTGTGCATTTTGGGTCTGCTCCCTTTAAAATCAGCCCCAAAAAATTCAGATATCCAGGTATTTGGGTTACACATGACTATAAAGCTCTCTGTAAGGCTAATGATCAACCCCAAATACCATTAAATCAGCCTATCTCAACTTTCACTTCTAATCCAGTGGTTATCCACTCACGTAAAACCTGGTATCAGTTTAGACAGTCTTTCAATCTCACTGACCTCTCTTATTCTGCACCTGTAACAAGATATCACATGTTCACCACATCAGTGATGGACGAGGCTTTGGATATCTGGTCAAGAAGCGGAATACGTACGCTTTCTGATCTCTATCTCTGATCTCTTCCGGGGCACTTCTCCGTGTGCGACTCACAGCTGTTGGCCCAGGCCTGAGAGTGATTTGTTTTGTATGTTTTGCTATGTTGTTTTTTTACGTATGTGGAGCACAGTTTGAGGTGTCAGCCAAGTAAGAATAAGCATGCAAACCATGGGGATACTGTCACAATTGATGGTGCTTCTATATGTTATTATGGTTTATCTTAACGTCCTCTGCGTTGGAGTGGAGGGACTTCATGGCGACTCTGGAAGCCGTCTCAGCCAAGTTACACTCACTCGTGAGTTTGTCCTATCATTACGCATGGCCAAAGGAGAAGTCCCCACGAACATTCTGGAGGAGCTGCATGTACAGCGCTGTCCAGATCACAAGCCTTCCCGACAACAAAGGGGGAAAAGAGGAGGAATACGTCGGAGGCTCAAAACCATGAGCCTTGACAATCAGCGCAGGCTTCCTCCACTGCTTACTGTCCTGCTATCCAATGTTCAGTCTATTAGAAATAAGATAGACAACGCTGGGAGCATGGGCTAGAATCAAGACAGAAGTTAAGGAAACTTGTCTTCTTGCTTTTACTGAAACGTGGTTCTCTGACTCGGACCGTGATGAGGACTTATCACTCAGCGGGTTTGGTAGCCCGCTTCGGTTGGACCGCTCACCGGAGATCACAGGAAAATCACGAGGAGGGGGAGTCTGCTTCTACATTAACCAGAGATACTGTAACACTGCTATTGTGCGAGAGAGGATATGGTCTCGTGATACTGAACTCCTTTCAATCTCTCTCCGTCCATACTATCTGCCTCGAGAGTTCCAGCAGCTGTTTTTTACTATTGTTTAAATTCATTCGTGGGCTAACGTGTCAGCCACTGCTCAGCTGATTGCTGACTAACCCACAGACTGGACGCTATCTGCCCTGATGCTCCAAAGTTTATTCTTGGTGATTTTAATCGATGAACCTTGAGTAAAACCCTGAGGATGTATGAACAATATGTATCTTGCGCCACCACACAAAAAAACTCCATGATTGACCTGTGTTATGGATCGGTGCACGATGCTTTTAAGTCCATACCGATGCCCTCCCTCGGTGCTTTGTTCCACAATAGTGTGGACCTGATGCCTGTGTATAGCCCACCTTCAGGCGTCTTAAATGTACAGAGAAGGAGGTTAAGACTAACGATAACGACAGTGTCTCATCTTTGCAAGCATGTTTTGACTGCACCGACTAGGGATGGGCATCAATTTTCAATTATCGATGATTGATTGTTAAGGATTTTGATCGATCACAAATAATTTTGCTCGATAGTCGCAGTGTTTCCCCTACAAAGCTACAGGCCCGGCAAGCCGCCGTGCCTAGAAGATCCCCCGCCGGACCTATTCCAGGCAAAGAAAACATAAACAGACGGAGGCTCTCATGGCCCTCCAAAGCCTCGGCAACTTCCCTTGAGGCCTTTGAAAACACTACGCCATTGAAAGACAGAGGTTTCGCTGAAAACTGAAGCCTGTAACCACTGGCTGGCAACAGTTGTAAACACCCAGGGGTGAACTGCACATGCGCGCCATTCTTCCTCTTTGGCCTGGGGGGGTTGAAGCTCAAAACTGGGGCAGCTGTGCTCTCTTGCGGTGACAGTCTGCACTGTACTCTTTTGTTTTCTCTCTTTTGAAATACTCACGTATCACTTCTTCGATAATTGATCGTTAATTTTTTTGATGATCGAATAATGAATTTTGATCGTTTGCCCATCCCTAGTACCGACTGGGAGTGTTTCTCTGACGCTTGCCAGGATATTAATGAGCTGTGTGACACTGTGTCCCCCTATATCTCTTTTTGTGAGGAATTAGCTAGCCCAACTAAAAAGGTTGTTACGTACTCAAATAACAACCCATGGATTACTGAAGACCTCACATCTGTTCAACAAAAAGAAAAAAATCTTCTATACAAGGAATCCTCATGAGCTGAAAGACATTTCCAGAAAAGTTAAGTGTGCAATAGCTAGGGCAAAAATGAACTATAGCAGAAAAATTGAAGCACAGTATAATAACGGTGACCTCAATGCAGCCTCAATGTATCATCAAATGTAGACTTGCATTGGAGTAAATGATTCCGGCCAGAGAATCAGGGTTGAGAGGATACTTTAATTTTCAATGCAGGAGGTTCACAAGTGTAGCGTGTGTGTGTGTGGTTCTGAAATAAACAAAAGGAAAAATAGCTTTACACTCAATTCTTACAAATATGCATATACAATCTGTAAACATGGGCGGCTTCTCACCTTAATCATTCATGCACACACATCAAAAGAGAGAACGAGAAAGTTGTTAATTGTCCGTGTTAAACTTAAAAGAGCGGAGCTCTCGCTGCCGCATGGTGCCGCTTGAAACTGACAAGGCGCGTGTCCGCGTGCCAAAGATGCACGTGTCTGCGTCCGCGCACTTACTGACGGGAGCATTCTCACAGGAGCTGCAGCCTGTTCAAATGTGCACCAAATATGAATGTTCCATGGCAGCCTGTTCAAATGTGCACCTTTTTTCTCGTTGTTAAAATAAGAATGTCCATAACACTGCATTTTGTAGGTGTAAAGCCCTCTGTGAATTTGATGGGTTTTTTTCCTGTTAAAATGTTCTAATAAAGGAAAGATAGAAAATACTGCAATATCTTGTGTGCTGTAAAGTGGTTTGAAAAAAATGAAATAGGAATTGGAAAATGAAAATTGGAATTGGCCGTCCAAACACTCTGCAAATCGGAAATCGGTATCGGCCCAAAAAAGTGTAATCAGTGCAAGTCTAATCAAATGTATGGCTTCAATCAACCAGTCTCCACATGAGACCAAGCAAACTATTAAGGTTGAGGGAGTGGATGACAAGGATTTGCCAAACACCTTCAATTCCTTTTTTTCACGATTTGAAAGGCCTCATACTACAGCAAATGTCCTCCAACTGAGAGACTCCTTGGCACCCTGTAAAGATATTGCCATATCCAAGGAATATGTCACAGCCCTCTTGAAGAAAACAAACATTAGGAAAGCTGCTGGCCCTGACAGGATCTGTGGGCGTACTCTCCGCTTTCTCTTCCAGTTGTGTGTTGACAACTGTAAACTGCCCTCTATCTGGAAAAAAAACTATAATAATTCCCATTCCAATATCAAAAAACCCAAGAGAATTAAATGAGTTTAGGCCTATTGCACTTATATCATTTGTGATGAAAACCACTGAAAATTTAAAAGAAGAAATCACATCCCATGTTGTAAGGAAACTTGATCCCTTAGGGGAAAGGGGTAGATGATGCCAAACTGTTTATCCTGGACAGAGTGTAAGCACTTTGAAAAACCTAAAACCTTTGCAAGAATCTTATTTGCTGACTTCTCAGCTTTTAATAAAATGCAACCCCACTTATTGATTAATTATCTTGCTTTCCATTTTCAGCTACCTGACCAGCTTTTATGGCGGACTTTTTAACTGACAGACCACAACAGGTGCTAATAAATGGCATAAAGTCCAATACCCAGATGTTGAATACAGGGTCACCCCAGGGTTGTGTCCTTTCTCCCCTGCTTTTCATATTGTACACAGATAGCTGCTGGTAGGGATGTCCTGATCCAGCTTTTTCACTTCCGATCCGATATCGATATTACAGCCTTGAGTTTTGGCCGATACCAATCCAATCCAAGCGCATATTATACATATTCACTTATTTTGTTGTCAGTCATGTTAGAAAAGGTTTGATCAAGCAATATTTCTCTAACAAGAACAACTACTTAATCAGGTTAGTTAGAATGATCCACAACAGTTGGTATGAGAAACTGACCCATTTATTGTTAACAGGGTTAAATACACAAACTTTAAACTTGAACATTAACATTAAATAAAAAATATAGCTGGTTTGCTTAGGCTGCTTTGGCCCCTTAATAAATAGAAAATAAATCAACACAAGAAATCTTTAAAATGTCTAACATTGAAATTAAAATAGCAGCAAGACTCCACACACTTGTGCTTTGGCCCCCTAATAAATAAAAAAAAGATTAACATCAAAAGACATTGTTGACATTTAACAAACAATGCAGCCTTTCCTTTTCAGTTATTTTTGTAGTGTCAGTGCCAGCCTGGTGCACAGGCACACAATATTGTACAACTGTTTAAACAAGCAATAGTCCATCCATGGCTCCAATTTCACTAAGTGTGCCCAAAACAATGCCATCAGTGCTCTTTACTTAAACAGTAAGAGTGTAAACCAAATAAAAATATCACTCTCAAAAAACCAGAGCCGAAAACAAATAATCAGTTAAGTAAGTTGACCGCTACTCCTCCTACCCTTCGTGTGTGTCTGCTGTCTGCATGCTGGCCTGGTGGATTGCTAGTAAGTGCCGGAGGGGATCATTGGAATGGACTGCTTGAATCGCGGCGCGCTGGGCTGGCCGGAAAACCTGAATCGGACTCCGTGAAAAACTGGATCGGAGTTCTTGGATCGGCATTTTTCCATGCAGTCCGATCTGATGCCGATATACGTTTTTTGCTAATATCAGCGGCCGATACCGATCCGAATATCAGATCGGGACATCCCTAGCTGCTGGTCTACAAAAGAAGGCAGCTATCTGGTGAAATTCTCAGATGATACTGCACTTTTATCATTACTTCAGGACTCGGAGCCTGATCATGGTTGTGCACTCACCAATTTTGTAAAATGGTGTGATGACAATTTCCTAGAATTGAATGTAGAAAAAACAAAGAAAATTATTATCGATTTTTGGAAAAGCAGGGCTGAACTGAAAACCAGGATGATTCATAATAAAGAAGTCGAGATTGTGGATAATTACAAATATTTTGGTACAGTATTTGACTTGCAGTTGGATTTTGAAATAAACAGACACAATCGTCAGACAAGGACAGCAAAGGATCCACCTTCTGCATAAACTGAACTCTTAACATCTGTAACACTGTGCTGAGTGTCTTTTATTCTTTTACTGAAAGTCTTCTAACTTTTTCTTTTACATGCTGGTATAATGGGTTGACAGTGAAAGACAGGAATAGCGTAAACAATATTGTCAAAATTTGCTCCAAAATCATCGGAGTCCAGCAGAGGGACTTGGGATCAATCTGGGAGAAACGGCCCAGACAGCAAAGGGCATTATTCACCAACCTAGCCATGTCTTGCACAGTGAATTTACTGTATTGCCCTCAGGCCGTCATTTCAAAGCTCCTCTCACAAAAACGAACTGCTACTCAATGTCCTTCACACCCTCTGCTATCAGGCTATTCAACTCCAGCAGAAGTATTTTAGATCCATGAAGAATATTTATTATTAACTTATCTTCACTTATTTATTTATTTATCTATTTATTCATGACTATTCATAAACTTATATACATTAGCTGTTTTTTCCTTGTGGTCTGTAGTTTTTTGTGTGTGTTTTTTTATGGTCTTTTATGGTCTTTATGCGGTTCTTACCCATTTTTGTATTAATTAGTATTACTGCACAGGGTTCAACGCTAAGGTTTTTTTTCACTTGCCCGGTCGGGCAAGTTGGTCAGAGATCTACTTGCCCGAAGTCAGTTTTTACTTGCCCTATAAAAATTGTTTAATTTAAGCGGCTATCAAATAACAAAGACTGCAGTTATTTTTATGTTATGTAATCTTTATTCACACTGTATTTATTAATTAAA
>NC_065507.1:45047297-45052905 GCF_006386435.1 Epinephelus moara | reverse complement strand
GGGCTCGGGGTCAGGTTTGGTCAGGAAAATGCGGCCCGAGCCGCTCTAGCGTGCTCACCTGTGTGTGTGGCGGAACTCCGCCGTGCGCGATACAGAGAGCAGAGGAGAATTGTTAACGCGTGACCATGTAGAGACAGAAATGACACGATGACATAACACCATAAATTGTATATTGTTATGTTATTATATGAAGCGTCAGTCGCGCAAAATAATATCAATGGGGGCTGTGGGCAGGACATTGTTACACAGCGTGTCCTTGTGACTTCTGGCAGAGAGGCCGCTGCATCAGAGCCGAAGGAGCACGTTTTAAAATACATTTATTTTATCAATTAGTTATTAACTTTTACTATTTTTAGCAACTTGCCCGATCGGGCAAGTGAGTTGTTAGTTTACATGCCCGACCGTGAGTTTTACTTGCCCCGGGCAATCGGGCAATCCTTATTGTTGAGCCCTGCTGCACTATATTACATGTCTCTTATCTTCTCGACATTCCTTACTGCTGTAACACTAACTGTGAGCTGTGAATGAACTGTGAGTGTGTGTACTGTACTGGGTGAACTGCGAAACCGAACTGCCTTGCCTAAAGGATAAATAAAGTTGTCTGAACTGAACTGAACAGAACTGAACAGAACATCGGAAACAGGTTTGCCTCCTTTGTACCGCTATTACAGAAATGTAATCTTCATAAGACCCATTTCTATAGGTATTTACAAATTAGAGGTTTTGTGGATTCTAACTCTGCCTACTTCCCATTATGTCCTCCCGTAACTCTGCTAGACACGATTTATAAATGTAAAGTTAACACAAAACTATTTATCAGCAGAATCTATACACTACTTAACACACATAATGTGAACAGTCTGGATTCTCTTTGACACAAATGGGAAACAGACCTAGATTAAACAATTCTATAAACAGTTTGGCAAAAATTATAGAGAGAATTTACTCCTCCTAAATATGCCTTAAGCAAACCGTGGTTCAGTTTAAAATAGTGTATTGTCTTCACTGGACCAAAGACAGATTATCTGAGATTAAGACAGAAACTGACCCTACATGTGATCGATGCAAGCAAGCTCCTGCCACATTGATAAACATATTTTGGTCATATCCCAAGCTATACAACTTTTGGCAATCTATCTTTGAGACATTATATAGAATATGTGAGAAATCAATACACCCATCCCCACTAATTTCATTATTTGGTGTGGTTCCAGTGGATGCCACACTCCCTGGGTGTTATATAAATATGATGGCCTTTTGCTCACTGTTGGCCAGGAGGCTTATTTTGTTCAACTGGAAGAATGCTCTCCCTCCAACATAAAGCCAATGGATTAGAGGGGATATGAATCCCATCCACCTAGAAAAAATTAGATATACTATTAGGGAGTCAACCAGAACATTTTATATCACCTGGCAGCCATTTATTTCTTTTGTAGAAGGTATGCCAGCTACCTGTATGTAATCCAAGTGTGTGTGTATGTGTAATATTATCATTAGTGCAGGGAGTGGCAGAGAGACTCCCCTAGAGAGCCACTCGCCCCCCCAGTCAGAAAGTGACTTCGCTCAGCGGATTACACATCCAACAAGGAAGGAAGAAGTGTGGAAAGCAGCCTGAACGGCACGTCCGCACTGCTACGGAAGGTCAGACGGAAGGGACCCAAAGCCAGGTAGAAAACCACAGTGCAGCAGGACCCAACAGTGCTGAAAGGGCAATGGTAGAGGACGTTCAACAAGGGATGGAGGCGACCCCCGCAGAGTAACAGGCACACTATGCCCCCCTCAGCCACACAACCAGCAAGTCAGCCCAAGCAGCTAGAAAGGCGGAGTAAGATCAAATGGCCAAAGGCAGAAAACCAAGAGGAGTGGCACATGCTTGACAAAGACCTGAGTGGAGTCTTGGAGCAATTGTTGCGAGGCAAGGTAGAGGACAAGCCCCGCTGCAGAGAGGACGGAGGGAGAAGCACATTGAGGAGCTCCTATACAACAGACGCCAGCTACGCAAGAACTGGAGGAAAGCACTCCCAGAAGAAAAAGCAGCCCTCAAACTTCTGTGGGATGAGCTCAAACAGAAGCTAGCGAAGCTATGCCGGGCAGACCGGAGTAGGAGGCGGAGGAAGAAGAAGGAGAAGGAAAGGAGAGATTTCTTCAAGGATCCTTTCAGGTATGCCCGTCAGCGACTGGAGGTGCTGGAGGAAAAGCAAAGTGGGAGGCTGTGAAGAACCAGTACAGAGATGCAGCCAAAAATACACCACTTGGCTCACCAGGATATGTGCCACGCCCAGCACCCCCGAGCATCCTCTTCGACACCTCCCCACCAAGGCTGCAGAGGTCCTCAAAAGGGCAAGGTCAGCCTCAGCACCTGGGCCGAACAGGCTTCCTTAAAAATGCTACAAATTCTATAAGAACTGCCCACAAGTGGCCAAGATTTTGTAAAAGCTCATGAGGGTCGCTTAGAAGAAGGACTCCATCCCAGCTGAATGGCAACAGGCAGTAGGAATATTCATTCCCAAGGAGCAGAATTCCAACACCATCAACCAATTCATGAGCATCGCCTTACTGAACGTGGAAGGGAAAGTTTTCTTCTCAGTCCTTGCGAGAAGAATGACCAACTTCTTAATGGACAACAGGTACACAAAGTCGATGAGCTTATGGGGTCAGTGCCCCATAAGCTCATCAACATTGTGTTGGAATTCTTTTACGTTCCATCATCTGTCACCAGAAACATTGCCAAGTACTTTAGCAATTTCCACATGTGCTTCACCCTGGAAAGCTTCACAACAGGGTGGCAACAACTGGAAGTTGGCATCGCCATGGGTTGCTCAATTTCCCCCATACTCTTTGTGGCCGCATTTGAGATCATCCTCAGCGGAGCAAGGCAGGTGGTCAGGGGCCTGAGGTTGCCGTCCAGGGAGTGGTCGCCTGCTCTCAGAAGTTACATGGATGATGTGACGAGCATCTTGCAGATAGTTCCATGTACAGCAAAGCTCCTCAAGCGCCTAGATGAGCTCACAGGGTGGGCAAGAATGAAGATCAAACCTGCAAAGTCCCAGAGTCTCTCGATCAAGAAAGGGGTGAGGAGCGACAGGACAGTGTTCACGGCAGGAGGAGAGAAGATCCCACTTCTGGCAGAGCAGCCAATCCGAAGTCTGGGAAGGGAGTATGTTTCTGACCTCTCCGACAAACAGACGGGGAGGGTGGTGCAGAAGCAGCTGACCCACGGCCTGACAAGGATTAACAGCAGCCAACTCCCTGGGAAACTGAAGCTGTGTTGCTACCAACTCACACTGTTCTAGCGTGTGATGTGGCCTCTGAAGGTGTGTGAAATTCCATCGACTTGGACCAACAGGCTGGATGGCATCGCCAACCGCTACATCAGGAAGTGGTTAGGCCTCCTTCGCTGCTTCTCAGACGCAGGTCTCTTTGGCAGGAAGACCCTTCAGCTCCCACTAAAAGCCATAAGCACAGGGTACAAGTTGGAGAAGGCTCGTCTTGTCGTCAAGCTGAAGGAATCCAGGGACCAGTCTGTAAGGGGCGCAGCAGTGGATGTCCGAACAGGCCGCAAGTGGAGGGCACAGGTGGAGGTGGACAACGCTATAAGCAGGTTGAAGCATAAGGAGATCATGGGAAGCGTGCAGGAAGGCCGGGCTGGGTTTGGCTGCGGAGAATCAGTCACGTTCTGGTCCAAAGCCTCAAGGAAGGAGAAGAAGGTCATGATCATGGAAGAGGTGTCATGGGTGGAGTGGGAGCGCTATCTCATCAAGGTTGTGTCCCAGGGCAAACAGCGGGCGTGGACTCGGTGGGAGGACACCATCCACAGAGCCATAACCTGGAGAGACATCTGGCAAACCCCACAGGCACGGCTCAGCTTCGTAGTGAGGGTAGCGTACGATACCCTTCCCTGCCCACAAAACCTGTCGCAGTGGTTTGGGGGTGAAGAAAAGTGTCCCCTGTGCAGCACAAACAGACAGGCCTACAGCACATCCTGTCATCATGTGAAGTGGCACTGGCACAGGGGTGCCTGAGATGGCGGCACAACCAGGTCCTGCGGAAGCTGGCTGAGCTCCTAGGGAAATGCAGAGTAACCACAAACACCTTAACTGGCAAATGGACACCAGGCGTTTCCTTCGTCCGACCGGGGGAGAGCCAGCAGAGGCCAGTGGCAGGCCATTCAAAATCACTGCTGTCCTCTGGAAAGGACTGTGAGATGCATGTGGACCTCGGCAAGCATCTGGTCTTCCCGGACAAGATCGTCCAGACGACCCTGAGACCAGATGTTGTGATGTGGTCCACAGCTGCCAAGTAGGTACTCATCATTGAGCTGACTGTCCCCTGAGAGGAGGGAATAACAGCGGTGCATGAGCTTAAGTGGCTCAAGTACTCTGAGCTGGCTGCAGAGTGCAGAGAGGCAGGCAGGAAAGCATCCATCCACCCAGTGGAAGTTGGTGCAGGGGCTTCATGAGCAGGTCGGTCAGCCAGCTTCTCCGGGCTGCTGGGACAACAGGCACAAGCCTGCAAAGGGCCATCAAGGAGCTGGTAGAGGAGGCTGAGAAAGCTAGCTACTGGATGTGCCTGCGGAGGAGGTACAACGTATGGGGCCAGACACCCCAGTAGGGTCAGCTGCAGGGATTGTCAGGGAGACGTCCCTTGAGAGCCCCCCCCCCCCTGGAGATGTACTGGCTAGGAGGCAAAACATCAGTGAAAGGTGGCACCAGCTGAAGACCTTGCAGCAAAAATCCTTAATTTATTGCTATCTGCATTTCACATTTTACTTTTCTCGATCTGGTATTTATGTTTTTATTTATGTATGTGGGAAATTGTGAATGTCTATCTTTAGATAAATTTTACTTTCATAAAATGTACATAAATTCTATTTATGTATTGGGGGGGGGGGGGGGGTTATATACAGGTTTGATTTAATTGTTCTGTGTTCAAATTGTCCACTTCTTTATATTTGTAAATTTGAAAATAAAAAAGACCATGATCAAAATAAAAACGGCGGGGCGTCGGTAGCGTAGTGGATAGTGCCGGCGCCCCATGTACAGAGGCAATGCCTCGCTCGGCCCGCAGCCCTTTGCTGCGTGTCACTCTCCACTCTCTCTCTCCCCTTTCACATACTGTTCTGACTCCTATTCATTAAAGGCAAAAAGGCCATAAAAAAATATATATATATATTAATAATAATAATAAAAATAATAAAATCAGCATGTAGCTGGCAAGAGGATTTTTTTTGCACAATAAACCCATGTCACAAACCAGCACTTTACGTATTTGATCATCTTATGATGCGTGATGGTTATTTCCAAATATGTTTATTTGGTCCAACTGTTCCATTTTGCTTATAATCAGGGTACAATTAACAAAATATCAATTCAATGAACATTTCCAGGCATTTCTGTGTTCAGTGAACATGACTGTAAAGAGAGCTATTCCATTAGGCCCTTATACACCCTCCTGCACTCAGACATTTACACTGATAACCAGGCCTGGAATTTCGTCATTTTAGGGGCAAGGCCACTTGGCCTATCGCGTTGTCAATTTTTTGAGGGCACAAAGGCCAAAAGCCAGGGCAGCAAGGCCATAAAATAAAACAATGATTTTAAGTCCACGT
>NC_065507.1:45033050-45047261 GCF_006386435.1 Epinephelus moara | reverse complement strand
TACATGTTGAATGATGATAATAAAAATATCTGTAAGGACAGCCGGATCACAGCCTCTTCGGCCTCGGTGCCTGGGTTCAGCAGGAGCAGCAGGAGCAGCTGAAAGAATTATTTGAGACAACACTTTGTGGCTTTTTGATCATTTGAATGAATAAATCTGATTTGAAAAATATTTAATTTACGTTGTATTAAACAGAGCTTTAGGCTATTAAGATTCAAATAATTTGAAGACGATGCATACAAAACTGCTGTAGGCTATATGTTATCCGTATCATTTGTTGAAATAAATGTTAAATAGCTCTACATTGCGACAGCCATCACTGATTTAGAGTTTATCCATTACGTACAAAACATCTCTGGTTTCCCATTCCCAATTCATTCAAAACCCCACAAATGAATCTTCTGTTTGTTTGGTGACCTGCAGATAGTTGTGACTGTGAGCCTCCTCCTCCTGTGGCTGCTGTATTTTTTGTGTGTGTGTGCTTATGTGTTTCTTTGCCTCCAGTTTCATATCAAACCATTTACCCTTCACCTCTGACATGGTTCTTTGTGCCACAGAGACAACATTAACAGCATCTGTTACGTCCCTCCAGGCCTTCGCTTTGTCTGTCCCTGTCACACCACTACTAACTGAAGAAAATAAAAAAAAGTCCACTTCACGCTTCGGAAAAATTCTTTTTTCTTTTTCTGTCTTTCTTTCTTTGCGCCATGACTGACAGGTCGACTGGATGCACCTACACCTCCTTATATGGTGGTCATTGGCTATTCATGGGCGGGGATTTATGCTAATTGCTGATTACCGGGAGCGCGCTGTCACTTTACGATGGATTGGCATTCATGATCATACACACGTGTTTACGATCAAATCTGAGTTTCCCGCCGCGTTCCTGAATCCAGAGTAGGTTTTTAGTAGAGTAGGCTTTTATGTGCAAATCTACACACAGATTTACTCACTTTTCATGAATGAGACCCAATGTGTTTTAAATATAGAACAACCAGATTCATGTATTTATAAGCAAACAATCTTAAATATTAGGCCTAAATGTTTTTTGAGTGTACATGATAAACTGATTCACTGAACAAGACCAGCTTACAATTATTTTTGATGTGTTGTTAGATAGCTAACAAACAAACTACAGCAGGGCTATTCAATTAGGCTACTACACTGAACAAAAATATAAACACAACACTTTTGTTTTTGCTCCCATTTTTCATGAGCTGAACTCAAAGATCTAAAACATTTACTATACACACAAAAGACCATTTCCCTCAAATATTGTTCACAAATCGGTCTAAATCTGTGTTAGTGAGCACTTCTCCTTTGCCGAGATAATCCATCCCACCTCACAGGTGTGTAATCCATCCCACCTCACAGGTGTGGCATATCAAGATGCTAATTAGACAGCATGATTATTGCACAGTTGTCCCTTAGGCTGGTCACAATAAAAGGCCACTCTAAAATGTTCAGTTTTATCACACAGCACAATGCCACAGATGTCGCAAGTTTTGAGGGAGCGTGTAATTGGCATGCTGACTGCAGGAATGTCCACCAGAGCTGTTGCCCGTGAATTGAATGTTCATTTCTCTACCATAAGCCGTCTCCAAAGGCGTTTCAGACAATTGGCAGTATATCCAACCAGCCTCACAACCGCAGACCACGTGTAACCACAACAGCCCAGGACCTCCGCATCCAGCATGTTCACCTCCAAGATCGTCTGAGACCAGCCACCCGGACAGCTGCTGCAACAATCGGTTTGCATAACCAAAGAATTTCCGCACAAACTGTCAGAAACCATCTCAGGGAAGCTCATCTGCATGCTCGTCGTCCTGATCGGGGTCTCGACCTGACTGCAGTTCGTCATCGTAACCGACTTGAGTGGGCAAATGCTCACATTTGATGGCATCTGGCACATTGGAGAGGTGTTCTTTTCACGGATGAATCCCGGTTTTCACTGTTCAGGGCAGATGGCAGACAGCATGTGTGGCGTCGTGTGGATGAGCGGTTTGCTGATGTCAACGTTGTGGATGGTGGCGGTGGGGTTATGGTATGGGCAGGCGTATGTTATGGACAACGAACACAGGTGCATTTTATTGATGGCATTTTGAATGCACAGAGATACCGTGACGAGATCCTGAGGCCCATTGTTGTGCCATTCATCCACGACCATCACCTCATGTTGCAGCATGATAATGCACGGCCCCATGTTGCAAGGATCTGTACACAATTCCTGGAAGCTGAAAACATCCCAGTTCTTGCATGGCCAGCATACTCACCGGACATGTCACCCATTGAGCATGTTTGGGATGCTCTGGATCGGCGTATACGACAGCGTGTTCCAGTTCCTGCCAATATCCAGCAACTTCGCACAGCCATTGAAGAGGAGTGGACCAACATTCCACAGGCCACAATCAACAACCTGATCAACTCTATGCGAAGGAGATGTGTTGCACTGCGTGAGGCAAATGGTGGTCACACCAGATACTGACTGGTTTTCTGACCCCCCCAGACCCCCCCAATAAAGCAAAACTGCACATTTCAGAGTGGCCTTTTATTGTGGCCAGCCTAAGGCACACCTGTGCAATATTCATGCTGTCTAATCAGCATCTTGATATGCCACACCTGTGAGGTGGGATGGATTATCTCGGCAAAGGAGAAGTGCTCACTAACACAGATTTAGACAGATTTGTGAATAATATTTGTGAGAAATGGTCTTTTGTGTATATAGAAAATGTTTTAGATATTTGAGTTCAGCTCATGAAAAATGGGAACAAAAACAAAAGCGTTGCGTTTATATTTTTGTTGAGTGTATTTCAACTGGGCCACATTTCAAAACCAGATCATGTCAACGGGCCACATCTTTAGCAGCAAGCAACCGATCCACTTTTTTTTGCATACATATATATATTTATATACATAGGCATGGCCCTCCTCAACATAATGCAGAAACAGACTAAAAGAGAGCTATCAATACACAGAAGCATAATAAGTGACATTAACAGTATCTAACAACACACACTATCTTTGTTGTTTTGCTCTGTTGCTCGATTTTACTGTTATTGTTGCTTTTATTGTTATTGTTGCCTTTGTACTGTGCACTTTGAGATTTGTATTCAAATGTAAAGTGCGTTATAAATAAAATCTATTATTATTTATTATTACTATCTCTCTACCAGCATCTCCCTCTCTCCTCTCCTCCACACACACATGCACACACCTCACCTCCTGATGCTTTCCTTATAGGTCAGTTACACAGGATATAGTTTTAGACAGTCCATGGCATCAACAGTCATGTTTACAACATCAAAGTCACTATTTAAAACCCAGTAATATCTGACTGGAATATAAATACTCCTCCTGACATCACAATACTGAGTGAAGAAAGTCAGGTTATCTCAGCATGAAGACAAACATCAGTATCAGTCATTCATCCTGCTCTCTGTCCCTCCTCTACTGAGGACACTCACTGTCTGCAGGTCAGCTGCCTCAGGTACATCTTCAGATAAAGTGTTAGCCTACATACAGACAGCATTCATTTAGTTTGTCTTTAACAGTTTGCTGTTATCCTCGCGAGCGCGATGTGCTTGTGTAGACCGCGATCATGAATCATAATAGCGGAGAATGAGAGACTGCGGACAGAGCAGATTGAAATATGGCTTTCTACATGCTGATCACATGTATTAATAAAGTAGGCCTATTGGCTTGGAGGGCAGCAGTTTTATTGCACTTACAGTAACAAGTGTAGTTGTCGTCAACTAGAGTGATCTTGAAGTTATAGTCCCTTCATCTGCACCGCGGCCTCTCTGCTGTTGAGTTTGTGTGTCTGTGTGTGTGCGTGCGCTGTGAGGGGTGACATGCAAAGAGCAGGAGAGAGGCTGCAGAATGATGATGAAACCGAAACTTTAAAAAGTGACGCCGATAACGGCGGAGGTTACTGTTATTACGGTGTTGATTAAACTTGCCTTGGGTTGTTTAATACCGGGTCACTGGTTACTGGTGTCAAACTATCGTTACAGCCCGTCCGAGCGGTTCATGCCAGGCTCGAATCAAACCCCCCACTGCTGATGTACACATCGTCTCATTTGATGTTGCCCAATAAGACTCCAGAATTTCATCGCATTATGTTTTTTCTCAATAGAGGCAGGTATCAAAGCCGTGTTGACAGGAAAGAGGCAGAGGAGAAAACCGCAAAATCACCTGGGGCAGTGCGGGCGGGGCATCAAGGCCACTGTGGCCTTATGGCAGATATTATTTTCAAGGGCACAGGGCCAAATGAGGAGGGCACGAGGGTCATGGCCCTCGTGGCCCTCGTGAAATTCCTGCCCTGCTGATAACACAGTTGACATCAGTCAAAATCTGGGAAGGTTCAGGGCTTAAGGCTTAGAATGAACATTTGAACTGGGCTGAATAATAGCAGTGTAAAGGTATGGTAAACCTCAAAAGTCTAAAAGTAAAGCATAGATATTTGATGTACCTTCAGAATTTTAAAGGTGCCAGCAGTGATGCCCAGGTTGTGAAAGATGTCCAATATATCCATCCCATTCCAGACTTTACAAGCACTCTCATATCCCCGCTCAGACATCAGGATTTGGCTCTCCTGGATCCAGCTGCACCGTGGACAAAAAGACATCCTCAATAAAAATCTATTGAAATTATGAGATCCACAGATGAGCAAAATTCAGGCACTGAATGACTAACTTGATCAGGCTATAGCAGAAGTCCCTGAGTGGCTCATGTTTGGAGCGTCTGATGTTGTTTTTGACCATGCCATCTAGCTCATCCCTGGACATCAGCAGATCGTTAACCTCTAAAGTAAAGCTTGCACTCTCCCTAGCACAGTCCTCGATGTTGTGGGCCTCGTCCAGCACCACAATCTGGCCTGCCAGGTCAATCTCCATCTAGTGAAAATGTAGATTAAAAGCAAGAGAGGAAGAAGAGAGGAGAAGGAGTGGTTAATCCCTAAACGTTACATATGCATCAAAGTACCTGATTTCTATGCATCATTTATATTTCTCACTGTGTAACTCCTTGATACTTTTATAATATAGTATATTTGTCATGATCCATAATTGTGTGTGCCCCTTTGTATCATTCTGTGTCTCCTCTCTAATTTCGAAGGTTTTTGTAGGTCCGTGAACAAGGGGCATGCTGATCAGATAATTAGATGAGAGAAGCAGCTCCTGCAGAAGCAAGTGAAAGCAAACTTTTACACCCAACACAATGAGCTGGTAAGTATTACTCTCTCTGCGCCTGGCATTCTGCTTTTTTGCCCAATCTTCTCTGCCAATGCCAAAACGCTTGTCACTTGTACTAAGCTTCTGGTACCTCCAGGTGCTGACAATCAGGTTGGCTCAGATCAGATTGGCACCTGATTGTCAACAACTGTGAGCATGGGCTCTGCTAGAGTGGTCAGTTGGTGTCTGCTACAAAAATCAGCATGCCACATTTGACTGATCTGGATAGGGCCCGTGCGATAGGGCAACTTCAAGCTGGTGTTCCGCAAAACCAAGTTGCAGCATTATTTGGAGTGAGCCGTAGTACCATCTGCAAACTGAACGCCAAATTCCATATAATGGGGGAAGTTAGAGACAGGCCACGAAGTGGGCAACCCAAGAAGACAGCACCCCAAGAAGACTGTTTCCTCATCCTATCAGCACTTAGGAATCGCAGTCTTCTACAGATTTGCAGTCAAGGTTTACAGGACCATATGGCCGACGGCTCTCTGCCCAGACAATCAGGAACAGACTGCATGCAGCCAATCTCCGGTCTCATAGGGCTGCCAGGAGGCCTGCCATGACTGCCCTTCACCGCCAGGCCCGTCTACGCTGGTGTCGGCAACACATGCACTGGAACCTGAACATGTGGAGGAACCTTATGTTCAGCGATGAGTCCAGATTCTGCCTCCGGCAGTTGGATCACAGGGTCAAAGTGTGGAGAAGACGCGGAGAACGTTTTGCTGATTGCGGCACCAATAGAGTAACATCTTTTGGTGGAGGCGATGTGATGGTGTGGGGCGGCATCTCCCTCACTGGAAAAACGAGGCTTGTCATCATTGGAGGCAATCTCAATGCAGAGAGATATCAAGATGAAATTCTGCAACCAGTGGCAATTCCATATCTCCACCAGGGTTTCTGCAGGTATCAGCAAATCTAATTTAATGCTTTTTAATGCCCTTTTTAATGCCACTTTAAACAAATTTAATGCCCATGTCCAACTGCAGATAGTTTATTTATTTATTTATTACATAGATTTACATAACTGTCACTCTATAGTGAATTAGAAATGGCTCACAAGATGGTTTACAGTCTCAGAATTTATCTGCACATTTCAAAAATAACAAAACCAGCCTGAAGAATGATGTGAAAAACTAACTCTAACCTGAAAAGGCTGGAGGCGGTCACTGTAGCGGCAGGTGTGGTGGTGGTAGCAGCAGCAGCTGCAGTTGTGGTGGCGACAGCAGCAGCAGCTGCAGTTGTGGTGGCGACAGCAGAAGTTGCGTTGCTGGTCACGGCAAAGAAATTCGGCACAGTTAACGGCTGGCTGCCTTTAATCGCCGACTTGTGACTATCTGACAGCATGTGTGATTTCACCGCATTTCATTGTGCAAAGTTTGAAGATCTTTTTGCACGCACTGCAAAATGCCTCCGGTGTTGTGACTTTGTGCACCGGGCCACCGGCCATAAACAATAGCCAATTAAAGGGTTCCGCTTGTCAATCATCACATTATACTTCCAATCAAAATTATTAAATGTTTATATAATCAAAATAAATCGTGAATAACAATGTTTTTTTCCATCAAGTGTATTTAATTTTTTAATGCCATTAAAGACGTTGGCTGACTTGCAACGAATGCTGGTTGAAGACTGGAATGCCATCCCACAGCAGTGTGTGACCAGGCTGGTGACCAGCATGAGGAGGAGGTGCCAGGCTGTTGTGGCTGTGAATGGTTCTTCCACACGCTACTGACGCTCCTGTTTGTTAAATGAATAAATTGTTAAATTGCCAGTATGTCTTGTTTCTTCAGACTTCAATCATCCAATCCACCAAACAACGGGAACTGCCCATTTGTCCGACAGCCCATTGGTTTGACATCCCATTGTTCCGACCATATTAAACTCATTGTTCCGAAGTCCGTTCCGAAATCATCATGATGCCCTGTGGTTAACGTCTGGTTAGGTTTAGGCACAAAAACCACTTGGTTAGGGTCAGGAAAAGATCATGGTGTGGGTTAAAATGAAAAAGAAAGTGACAAACACATATGCCGTGAGCCTGCTCCGCCTCAAGCCGGTCGCGGCGCACCATACGCCCGCCGCGAGCCGTTCAGCACCACGGACAGTCGGACTAATGGGATGTCGAACCAATGGGCTGTCGAACCAATGACATGGACCCCAAACAACACCAAACAAGAGTCAACAGCAAAAAAAAGCTGTTTGGCATTTGCAGACAAGATTTGGCAAATTTTTCCTGGGCACAACCCACATACTCAGCTCTGCTGCTCATCCCACAAATGCATGTTCCTTACAAACATTTAAAAGGGAAATAAACAGGCTTTCCAACGGTATAAGATTTATTGCCATTGAGCATTGTTAGAACAAAGAAATAATCCACCAAACACATTTCCTTACTTTTTGTGCTTAATTTATAAAGATAAAGTTTCACCACAGAGTTGGTTTCAAGTTGTTCCATGCAGTGTGTTTCAGCCAGTCTTGTTTGTTAACGTTACTGCTGATAGCTACTCTGCTCCATTAATGTTAGTCTCTGACTCATGGTGTAGAAAGAATCCAAACTATACTTACTGATTGTCTTGCAAATGTAATTATTTAGAAATTACATTGAAACATGCTTGCCACTGCTTACTTTTGTGAAGATGAATCCCAAGTTAAATCTATTGTGTGGGAGCTGTAGGCTGTCTGGGTATTGCACTGCCCACATGGTTGACTTCCACCCCTTTTGTTCTGTTAGTATCACGTGTATTAACTAACATTTACATGATCGACTTTTGACATTTGTAAATTAATGCCAAATTATCCATGTCTGCATCTCAATGCATCTAGGATTTGATTGTTGTCCTCAGCCCTATTGCCTCTCTCATTTTTTTAATATTATTATTATTACTGTTATTGTTATTTATCGCTGTCTCTTGTATTTTTGTACTTATTTGCATGCCTAGTTATTTAAGTTTTTTAACTTTAAATTTGAAATCTTTAATCTGACTCTTTCTCCTTGACTGCTGTAACACTGGAATTTCTCAATTATGTGATCAATAAAGGTGTATCTTATCTTCTCTCCTGCAACTTTCCTGATTGTTCTATAATATCCTCTCACTAACTCTACTCACACTCTCTCTGATCATTGGGTCCAGCAGGTAGTTATATGGGCAAAAGATGATGGAGGCTTCCTGCATAAGTTCACGGGCAGCATAGTATGGGCATGAACGAAGCCGTTTGCCCAGTGCAACAAGGTCTTCGATGTCCCAGGCTTCATGGAGTCCATGGACCCGCTGTAGCGTGCCCTGGTCCCGCATCCTCTGGACTCCATGGTAGTAGCGGCATGACTTGCCCTGAAACATAGAAAAATGTTTCACTCATTGATCACAAATAGTCATTTTTCAATGCAGGAACTTAACGAAATATTACACAACAAGCAGCCATTGTCACTAGTCTATACCCATCAATGTTCCACACAAGTTCTTGGAACTTAATTTGGGGTCCACTCAGGAAGTGATCCCAAATGCAACTTCCAGGCACTTTCAGGGGTTGTCAGCAGTGTTGTCAATCGTGAATGTTCAAGTAGATGTGTCGTCTACAACAAATGCAACAATAACCACCATTTTAATAGTGCGTCTATGGCCCCATTTATGCCTGGTACTAATGTGTCTCGGGTGATGGGATAACAAGTCGACAGCTCTGAGTACAAGTCTGATTGCACCCAACACGTCCTGAATGCATCTTGACATCTGATTGCTCAGGCCACACTCAGAGGTGGTCTCGGTCACATGTGGCCACATTCTTTTAGCAGCGTGAACGCTCATGTCCTGGGCCACACTGAAGTGCCACCTACTCAGCTGACTCCCCACTGGATCAGCAAACTTTCTTTTGCACACAACTTCACCATTTTTATATTTTATTTGTATTGTATCAATACATGGATGCCAACCAGTCAGTCTTCTATTATATACATTATTAATTTTTGCAAATAACATTTTAATACAACTTTTGGTACTAGAATGATAAAATCAGTGGCTTGTTCGGTCCACTAGATGATGATGATTTTTTCCTGGTGAGGTCAGCAAAGGTCTCACTTAGCAGCATTGGTGGGCAGGAAGTTCATCAAAACAAAGATGGAGAATCAAAGAAATCAGAAATGCACCGTTGCAGTTTAAATCAAACGTCTGGACTTTTTTCTTTAACAAAGAAGGAAAGGAGGACTTGGACATGACATATGCAATTTGCAAGCAGTGCAGCATGAGATTAAATACTCCGGGAATACTACGAACATGAGGGCTCACCTCACATACCACTATCCAGTGACGAGTGTTTGCGGCTTACAGCCTCCTCCGCTGAAAAATCAACCCACACTGGACACACTTACCTTGACAAAACTACCATCCAACTCTGGGAGAGATAAGAAAATAATACAGTCCATCACCTACTTTATGTGCAAAGATCTGCCTCCATACTGCTTTGCTGAAAACAAAGGCTTTTGTTACATTCTAAAAACACTGAAACCCAGGTATGCGACTCCATTCCAACGTTTTTCCACCCTCACAGCCGTACACAAGCTCTACAGAGAAGTGATGCAAAAAGCTGAGGAATCTGTGAGTACAGCAGGAAGGGTGGCATTAACCTGTGACCAGAGCAAACATTTAAACATTGCAGCAGTATTGCAAAATGCAGCACAAGAATGGGTGATTGCTGACAAAAACCTTATCGTTGTAACAGACATTTCTTCTAAAGTGGGCGTTGCCATTCAGTTAGCGGAATACCTGCATGTGAAGTGTTCACTCACGCGCTTAATCTGACCTCGCAGAGGGCGTTACATCTGCCAACAGTTCAATTTGTCAGGTGTATGCAGCATTTGTAACAGGTTTTGTGTTGTTCAGTCTGTCTGCTTTAAGTCAGATGAACAGACTGAAAACTTTATCTTATGAGGTAAAACTGATGTTGACAAAGTTGTCCTTTGGGGAAATAATTCTCAGTTGGAGAAAAGGTAATAAATAGCAATATATTTCATCACAATACTCAGCATATAGCAATATCGCAGTAATATTGTATCGTGACCTAGGTATTATGATAACACTGTATTATGGGTCTTCTGGCAATTCCCACCCCAAATGTACATATTTATTATCTGTCAATTGTGGGTGCATCTTTTTTATTGTATTGACTGTATTTTATACTTGACTGAGAGATTTACACAAGAATTCCAGTGCCCTTGTACACTTGTAACTAAACAAATGGCAAATACTGCTCTTGAACCTTGTGAAGTCTTGAATTGTTGCGGTTCTAATTGAACTTTCAATTCAATTACTTTTTCATTTTGCCAAGAAAATTATAATACAGGGATGCAAACAGGTGCATGGTCAAAAAAGAGAGAGAGTGTCGAAGCGAAATTCTGAATATTAAAATACACAAACACTAATTTGAAAGAATATTGTGTATTCCAAAACGGAACAAATCCATTGAGCCATCATGACCATCTTGCCAGAGGTCCAAATCCTTATACATTTCTTCATGCTCTCAGGGTTCCTACACATTTGGAATTTCAAAATTCCATACTTTTCCATACCCTAATTTCCAGACTTCTCTGCGTTTTTTTTTGTTTTGTTTTTTCAGAGAATATGCGACATCTGAGTAAATTTATCAGTGTATCATATTTTACATCATATTTAATTATTCTTAATAGGTGATTGTAGCCAAGTACCATAATGGTATGCAAATAAAAACTCAGATAAATTCAATGTCTGGGCTGAGGCAAAAAGGTTGGGACTCTGGGTGCAAGCGATGCAGTAACGAGACGTCGGTGTTTTTTCCTTTCATGTGGCTCAGAATCGCCTTCTCCCCCATGTTGGCGATGTCAAATGATTTCACACAAAGCTTGCATTTAGCTCTGTGTGTGAATTGGGAATCCATGGCCAACCAGTATTTATATACGGTATTGTCAAGCCATCCATCCAAAAACTTGCATCTACCCATTGTGAACCACGTAAAACTCGTCTTCTTGTCGAAGGTGCAGTGTTGGAGTGAAACTTGATACCTGGGGGGCTGGAGGAGGGTCATGGGGCAGCGGACTGGACATACAACTTGTCAATCAGGTAAAAGGGGCGGTATGTTTTCTGAAACGTTTGCTCTCACACAAACTGTGCATAAAACACGACCCGGATTGATTAAATTATTTTTGGAAATACCAAATTTTCTATTTTAGAAAACAGTATTTTAGAACAGTGGTAATAGTCTGGAAACATAAATATTTTTCCATACCTTATTTTTCATTTTCCATACTTTTTAATACCTGGAAATTGATCAAATTTATTTTCATACTTTTCACACTTGCGTAAGAACCCTGTGCTCTTTACATTGAACAAAGCGGGTAGATTGGCCTACTACAAATAACATGTCAGTTTCAAACTAATTTCAAACTAAGAGCCATCTGAATATCCTGGGGCAACTGCCCTTAAGTGTTGGATAATAGTTTTTAAATCTGGACTGTATAATAATAAAAAAAATAAATTCTGAATATTAAAACACACTAACACTGAATTTCCCTCATTCTGCAAATGAACAAAGTTGAATGTTTCAGCAAAACTACCAAAACAGAGGGCAGTTCAACCTATCTCTTTCCACAATTTCTTTTTTATACCAGCAACAAGGTACTTGCTCACTCTGGAATTGATATAAAATGCGTAATGTTTATGGAATGTTTGCGTTGATTGGCATGAAAATGACAACCTTAAAAATAGCCAGAGGCCGCTGTATTAGTTAATGTCTATGTATATATATATGTATAGGATGAAGTATATGCATGGACTTATCAGCGTTTCATAAGCAACCGTTTCAAAATTACTTCACAAATACATTATATTTACTGCCCGTGAACTCCACCAAACTAACTAGCTGACCTAAAACTAGGAAAGAATAAATGAACGAATGAAAATTAAAGTAAAGAAGTTGCATATAACGAGCCATTTTACTTTCACTCTAACAGTGCTGGTATGCTGAACAAGATTTGAATGATGAGTACATATTTCACACAGAATCTAAAGCTTTTAATCCACTCTCTTTTTACAAATCTTTATTGTATTCTGTCCATATTTCGCCCACTTGTTAACGAAATAGTTAAAGAACCTCCATTAATCGCGCAATTTAAATGTGAAAAGTCTCATTGACTGACCATCACCTGTGTGTATGCGGAGAAGGAGAGGGGCGGAGGGAGCGGAGCTGTGGAAACATCCTGCGGTCTGACATACTATCATTCGTTTAACTTACACATTAGGCGGATATATATACAGAAAGGTGACGCTTAAGGCCCAAACATACTTGGGCGGAACGTACGCGGAGCGGACTCCGTGGGGGTGTGCCTGGAGTAAAAGCAGACGTCCGCAAGCCCTGTGCACACAAAGCTCAGATTTTACGACTGCACGGACTCCGCTCCGCGCACCATTGTCACACAACAGACTGCTCGGCATGTATTTTTCACATCGCAGGGATTTTTCACAGACATTTTTACAGGAAACTACAACGCGGAAGTGCGCTCGACTATGGAAGCCTGTATGACTGCGGACATTCCTCGTGGAGTCCGCTCCGCTTATAGTATGCCCGAGTCTGTGAGCACCTTTAGAGAGCAAGCCCAAATAAGCAACACCACTTCAGAAACAAGCCCAAAAAAACACAACCCGCGACTACCAATATTTGTAAGCGACTTTAGAAAAAAACGAGCCCAAAGTGGCAGCTGATAAGCGGACCTGACAACCCTGCCCTATGTGTAACGCTCTATAATCTTTGATCCAGCAGCACAACATCCAAATGACAACAAGTGGTTCACGCTTGCACGCACACTACACAGTTGTTTTGCGCGCAGCATTGTCATCGGCTCATTTCATTTGTGTTAGTGGAATTATTAACCAGACTCTTCCACTTTACTCTACTTTTAAATGTAAGCAGAGGTGTATGTCACAGTATTTCAAAGGCAGCCTGGTCTGGATTTCCAGCTATTGTAGTGGTTTACATGTCCAGACACTCATACAATAAATGTGGAAGAAGTGTAAAGCAGCAGCATCTCATGTACCAAGGCCCAATTATACTGTCAAGAGAGGTGTCTGCTTTGGATGTCCCACCCTGCCCTTTATGATTTAACAGCTTGAGGTGACACTGTCAAACACAAATACTGTGCACCCGTGGACTCAGTAATCTCCAGACACAGTAATAATCTCTGGATGAAATGGCCTAATTCTCACTATGATGTTCTACACTTGGACACTTTGGTGACACTGAGCCCCATCTGCTCAGTGAAAGGGGAGATGGGGGGCCACATTTAAGAAAGTCAGGAAGCTTACAGCACAGTCAGAACAGAGAGCAGCTGTTTTGTTTGAAGCCGCCATTAGCTGAACGATGTGTGTTTCTGTGTATAAATCACTGTGTGTCTATACAGCATGGTAAACTGACGCTGACTAGACTAGACCCTAAGGTGATGAAGACACAGAGCATCAGTTAACACCCACTCCAGTGAGGGGTTATGGCTGGGCCAACTATTTCATATGACAAAGTGAGACAATTACCACTGGAGGCCAACACCTCCAATGACAGCGTAATTGTCCTCACTGCAAGAAGTCTCAACTTTAGGACATTATGGGGGTTCACAAATCTCTAAAAGAGCTCATTCAAAGATTCTTGACCTTTAACTGTGTCAAAAAGCGCCAACTGGATCAAATGTGGATATTATAGCAGCATAGTTGCTTCTCTTAGGTGACATTGTTGAAGGAATTTTGTCTGGTAGTGGTTGTTCCCTGTGGGTTTGTGTTACAGGATGACTGGGAAACTCAGGTCAGTTCACAGTACATGATGGTTTGAGGTCCAGTGAAAATACATACACATATATATATATAAATACACATATATATATATATATACATATATATATACACATATATATATACATACACACACACATATATATATATATATATATATATATATATATATATATATATATACATAT
>NC_065507.1:45028193-45031351 GCF_006386435.1 Epinephelus moara | reverse complement strand
ATATATATATATACATATATACACATATATATATATATATATATACACACACACACATATATATATATATATATATATATATATATATATACATACATACATACATACACACACACATATATATACACACACACAGATATATATATATTTTAGGGCCATATTGCTCACTCCTAGTCCCAATTATCACCATTTCTCAAGCCACTTAATCGATGATATTAATTATTAAAGACCTACCATACCAACTATAACAGAGACAAAGAAACTCCCCAAAGAGATTTACGGACAACTCCGAGAGCTCCAAGCAAAACCATTAACTCTTGGCGGGGCATCTATTTCTAAAATCTAGATTTAAGTCAAGGTACTGTGTGCTGACATACTCAACTATATCTGTCCTAGTCAGTCAGAGAACCAAAAAACATGTTTCAGAGAGTTACCTTTTTTAATTTAAGGTATATTCCATATCAACGTGAACTTGTAAACCCATCTACAGTTTCTGTAAAGCTAGCCCTTTTTAACATTAGACCACTTCAAAACAAGTCATTTTTAAGTAATGACCTTAAACCTTCAAAAGCAGAGATAAAAAACCTGGTAATGTCACAGCTTATCAATATTACAGTCTTTGAAATATAGCTGAGAGTTATGGGGTGTGTCTATATTTATGAAGATAACAAAAAATAACACAGACAGCGCTGGACAGTGTGAGTGTTTCACTGCATTTGCACCTAAAAATAGGTGTGTGCGAACTCTAAAAAATATTTCGGGGCACATGTGCGCATAAAAAAAATCAGCCAAAGCAGCCTATATTTTTGTCAGCAAAAAAATATGATAATCTAACCGCAAATGTTGGAGGAACTCCAGCCGCCTTCCCTCTTCCCTCTTCCCCGTGTGACACGGTTGTGGGCGGTTTTCCAAGCCACTGTCGGCAAAATGAATATAAGTTCCACTGTCGGCAGCGTGGAAATAAGTCAAAGTGTGGAGGAGACAGACCGGGTTAAGCGGCGGACCTCCGGGGAAGCCTGCTCCGTTCTCCCCGTAGTTAGGGACCCTTCTCCACGGCCAGGCTGTCGGCTGGGTGGAAATAAGTCAAAGTGTGGTGGAGAAGAGGGACCGGGAAAAGCGGCGGACCTCCGGGGAAGCCTGCTCCGTTCTCCCCGCAGTTAGGAACCGTTCGCCACGGTACCGCTGCTGGGCAGGGTGGAAATAAGTGCTGCAGAGTTTCAGAGGACCTGGAGAATGTTTTAGGATAGTAATAACATTATATAAGATAATCATATTGCAAAGATAATATATATAAAATAGTAACATTAAAGACAAAATTAAATTGCAATACTTTTTCAAAACTTGATGATTTTACCTTTCTGTACATTTTGTATACAAATTCATTAAATAATTTTGCTTGTAAATGTCTATTTGCATCACGTTTATTACGGAAAACACATTATTCGATCAATTTACATTATGCCCCTAAAGTTCTTTGTGCGTTCCTTACTTTTTCAACTTAGGAGCACATGTGCTCCTTGGGAAAAAAAGTTAGTCTGTAGACGGAGCTCCGGGACAAAAACTCCAACTGTTAAAATCCTGAAGAGTGTAGGAGCGTCTTTTTTCTCGAACATCACAGAGATACATACAATGCTATGTAATACGAAAACTGCTGTTATAAAGCCCCTACTCAAAAAGAATTATCTAGACCCCACTATAATAAACAATGATTAGCAAATATTTATTCTACCATTAGTTGGCAAAATAATTTTAAAAAATGTCTTTAAAACTTACCACCTCCTTGACATCAAATGGGTATTTTGACAACTTTCAGTCGGACTTCCATGGTAATTACAGAACTGAAATAGCTCTTATAAAGTAGGGCCCTAAGAAATCTGTTTCCCTAAATTTCCCTAATTCCGTGTTTTCTATTTTAAATTTTCTGAATTCTGTATTTGACCATTTCAGCAAATTTCATCACCAAAAAGAGTGTCTAATCATGTGGTGCATGAATAAAATTTCAACAACTGAATAAGATAATATTCAGATTTAATGGTTTTTAATTAATTTGATGTAATAAAAAACTGCAGTTTTTTTTATTTTATTCATTTTGTAAAATGAAGTGCTTCACATCTAAGCCTCATATTGCTCTGCTCTAAATGTAGCTGTTAATGTTGAGTTCCTTAGTTTTTTGATTGACAGTAAGGTCCAACAATAATGTTCACAGTCAACCCAACATCAAACAATAAAGTAATTTCCCTCACAATTTACTGGAATTTCTTAATCTATAAGGGGCGCAAGGAACATGTTTTAACAGATGAACTCCACATAAAGGAAGTGCAGGCTTTACAGATGTGTACATGTTGCAAGAAATAGGTAATCAGCAGACTTGGCATGCTCACTCAAAAAGTCTCAAAAAAGCAATCGGGTACCAGTCCAAAAAAATCACAGAAAAGTACAAAACCTGACAGCACTCACTTATAAGTGTAACACTTTTAATTTAATAAACTGCACAGCAGCAGATAAACGGACGCGTTTCAGCTCATAGCCATCCTCAGCGTGTCAAGTGTTACACTTATAAGTGAGTGCTGTCAGGTTTTGTACTTTTCCATGTTGCAAGAAAAACATTAGACTTTGACCCATATGTGTTCAAGTTGGCCACTGCTGCTGTTCTCGATGGGGATCAAACAGCCACCTGCTATCAGGGAGTTACTACTAGTTATCGGAAAGAGTTTGACTTTAAAGTTAAAGTAAAAAAAATCGGTTTAGTGTTTATGTATGTGTGTATGTCAGTGTTCATCCTCACATCTTTGGCCTCCAACAGATCCTTGCAGCGTTCATTGCGGATGGAGTGAGGCGCCACATCTGGGTTGATACAGCTGTGAGCTCTACTGGATAAAATGGTCATGGGCACACAGGAGTAAGCGGTGCGCTTCAGCTCGTGGGCGATCTGCGTTATCTGTTTGTGAGTGCGAGTGCCAAAGAAGATCTTAGGAATCTTCTTTTTGCCATCTTTGTCGTTGTCCTTTACACCACCTTTGGTTGCAGCACACAGGCACCTAGAGCAAGGTTCACGGGACTGGACAGAGAGAAACAAACAAATACTGAGAGTCATATGTCATATACATATACATATATATATATATACATATACACACATATACACACATATACATATA
>NC_065507.1:44995080-45024811 GCF_006386435.1 Epinephelus moara | reverse complement strand
TTAATTGGGCTCACCTGGCCAACTAATTATCACAGGTGTCTGAGATTGATTTCAGTGTTCCAAAGAACCCTGAGACACAATACCATCCATGAGTTTAATTGAAAAACAAAAAAATTAATCTTTATGACACTTAAATACAATTTGCATAATAATTTGGAACGCAGTGTAGTAGCGCCGTCCTGAGGGCATTAAATTAAATCCACTGGACATGACATGGTCTCCCTGCTTCATAATGCATTTTGTTCTTTGGACCACACGTTTCTTCCAGAGCACACTCAGGTCTGTTAGCTGGACTCCAATAATCTTGGAGCAGACTCTAATTATCTGATTCAGACTATTCTTGTCCTTCACAGACAGACCATTAAACCAACAGATGAAAGAGAACGTTAGAAGACTCTCAGTAAAAGAATGATAAAAGGAAATGTTTCAAATGTGTGATGTTGAAGTATTAATCAATATGTCCCATATACACAGGCATCATGTGTTATCATGTGAGGTGTGCAATAGAGGTAATAATGACAGCTTGAAACAGGAAAAAGCTGATAACTGATTAATCGATAACAACCCACGAGGCTGGGCAGCCATCAGCCACAGAGGAAAGTTCCGCAAGTAACGATCGTTTGGAAAACAATCGGCCAAACCATGCAACTCAGAGAAAATGTCTTTCTCCATTGTTTTTTTCTTGGTGTTGTGTATACTGAACCACATTTAGCTTTTGAATGTAGTATGATACAAAAAGCTACCAACTCACTATTGTCCACTCCCTGAATAGGCTCTTGTATACTGCTTTGAAAAACACAAGAAGCATAAAGAATCTATACCCATACATGACATGTCCTGTCACTCTGCACCAGATGACCTTTTGAGTCTGAAAGACGATAGGCCATCATTGTAGCAGCTGAAAATATCTAGCTGCTTTATAATTGACCATCTAGTGATGTGGAAGATCTCCCCCCACCCCACCATTGAGCTCTTCAGCAGAAACGTTTCCTGATTGTTTGTGTTATTGTTCACTGGCGCACGGTAAACATGCTCTGTTCTTTCAACATTGGATTGTGTTGTTAATGTGGTAACTGGTTAACTAGCATCAAGACAGGCTCCAGTTTCCCTTTTTGAATGATGATTACAGACTACCACCATCTGCTGGTGTGAAAAGTTACTTCCTCTCACGCAGGTACAGAATGTACGTTCGGGTTGGCCGTTGGCTGTAGTCTTTGTGGTGTGTTCATGTGCAACTCTTTGGCCAAGACACAGTGATGTAAGGCAACACAGCAGGGGGCTTTCGTCGCTGCTAGTTCTCTGAAGTCGGTTTGGTGTGTCTGGACCTTTAGGAAGAGGTGTACGACTGCCCAATGTTACACATATATTCGTTACTGCAGTCTTTTTTTGTTTTGTTTTTTAAATCTGCAGGAACTGATGGGATTACATTTCACTGAAAGTGCATCTCATGATTTCATGTGACATATTGAAAAGGAGCGTTAAGAGGACAAAGATGTGGCTTGCCTGATCCTCTCCAGTTAATCATTCCTGAGCAATGGGGCACTGATAGCAAAGGCCTGGTCACTCCTGGTTCTCAATCTAATGTAGATCTTGGAATCTCTTAAAAGGAACCACAGCAGGATCTCAGGCTACAATAATGCTCATATGGGATTCAAAATGTATTGATATACTCAGGTTCAGTCCAATCCAGGCATTAAAAAATGATAGTTATAGATAGTTAAAATCTTAAAATTGATTCTAAAGTGCACAGGTAGCCAGTGTAGTAGAGCTAAAATTGGGGTTATATGTACTCTTGTTAGAAATAGTGAGAACTCTGGCAGGAGCATTTTGAAGTAACTGAAGTTTGGAGAGGTTGTGTGTGCTTGAGCATAAGGAAAGTGGGTCCCAGTAGTATAGACAGGATGTGATGAATACATGAATGACAATTCCCAAGGTCTTAGGAGACCAGATATTGGAGATTCTGCGTAACTTGGTCAAACAATACTGGAAAACTATTCTAACTTGCTGATGGAAATTATTATAAAAAGGGACACCAAGATTTCTGCAGCTACAGGTGATATAGGTGGAGATTAAAACAAGCTATGGTGGGATGTGATTACATGTGGTGTCTAGGCCTACAATAATGACTTTGCTATTGTCTATTATGGAGGTCTGTAAAAAAGTGTCTGGTCTCCTTGTTTAGAGATTATCATATTTGAGTTAATATTCAATAAACATAACTTACAAGCCTGGCAAATAAGTTTATCCCTAGATCCTTAACAGGTTATCAGAATGATTCCACGTAAGAATGAATGGTATGTGTTGTCACGCATCGCAACTTTTGATGGGGATCAGAAGGAAGCACTTCTGATGACAGACAAGTAGCTCAAGTTACCCAGCGGCTCAGATTTTCCAAGCATGTTTGCCCATCAAATATTACAATGTGTGATGGAGTGTAGGCCAAAGAGCTGAGCTCGTGAAAAATAAACAGAGGTGCTGCAGGGCCCCAACACCAGTTCAAGTTACCTTTCTCCTCTGGAACAGTTACGCTCCATAGCCTGGGCCCTGAGCCCGATCACCTTACCTGCTGCTGCCACATTAAATAGAGCCATCCAAATATCCTGCCCCAAGATGGCCAATAATTACTTATTCATTGGCAGGGGGGGGGGGGGGGGGGGGGGGGGGTGCAGTGTAGAAGGGCTTGCTGATGAATAGAGACCCTTGTCAAAAGCTGAAGCAGGAAACAGCTGACACAAGAGTATCCTTTTACGTGTCTGCCTCTCAAGATGCCAGGACAACAAGGTTTCATGCCTGGCCCCACAGCCCAGAGCAGACACCCCAAAGAAGGGAATGTAGATAACTGGCAAAAGCTGCAAACGGGATGCCAGCACTGCTCACAACAAGAACATACTGGTTCTTTCAACACAGAACAATTCCACTGGTGTTGCTCTTTGGGTTCCGCTAGCAATAAGAATGCCCTTGCTTTGTCTGTCAAACAAAATGTAACGTGAGGGAACTGTTTTTTATTATAACAGGTACACTGTTTAGGACATGTGTACTAAGGTTCTTCAGGTGTACTAAGTTTACATAGTATGGGTATACCAAGTTTCCTTTGTATACCTTAACTACCGGGTGCAAGTGTATGCAATGGTTAGAGCTTTCTTGAATTGACTGAACAGAGTTCAGTGGTGTTACTGAACACCTCAGAATATTCACAGGTAGGCTTCTGTTGCAATACTCCCTGCCAACACCTAAGAGATGGAAATCTCACACTCCAGGGGGCCAGTCAGAGGGCACAGAGGGGCCACAGGCAGTGGATCACTGAGATATCACTGGCGCCTCTCACTGAACGCCAATTTGCTCCTCATTCCCCAGCTTTTGAGGGCTTGGAATTCATTCCAATAAGGGTGGGCTTCAATAGCCAATACCTCAGAAGACATGACACCGAACACCCCTTCCTCCCAATATGACCACACCATGCAGGTAGGGGGCCAGAGCAAATACCTGCCCTCCAAAGCACCTGTTTATCCCTTGGGCACAGTAACCAGCGGGTGAACCCCATTCAATATTTATCCCCCTGGCTTTCACAGATCAGCAGCCCAGGCGAGGCAAACCCTCTTAATTAAAACTGGAGCTTGCTTCAAAGGGCCCCATTCAGGCCGTCAGTCAGCGCTCGTGGGACAAAAGAGCCAGGGTCACGTAGCTGCAGGGAAACCAGAGACGGACGCGCTTTTTCGACTTCACTTTCACTCCTCATCTTTTTCCACATCCAACCATCCACAGCTCTAAATCTAAGCCACACACCTGTGGCAACTTAAAATGCAGTTGTGAGAGTTCAACCATTCCTGTGAACTGCATTCTGAACAGCATTCTATTGCTGAGTATGTCTAATAATTATTGCTAATCCTATGGTCTAGGGTACCTTGAGAGAAATCAGGTACATAGCTTTTCGTCAGATACAGCCTCGTGGTACCTTTTTAAGAATATGGTATTACTTTATGCACCTAGTAATGTTGCGCCTGACTGCTTTAATGGGCTCACACTAAATGCTACACTTTATCATGATAAGACTAAAAATAATAATAATAAAACTGTCAACCCACACCAAAAAAAAAATCATCATATATGTACTGGGCCACCATATAATCAACATTTGAGTGACAAAATGCTTCCATTTTCCTAATAAGCGAATTGCTTCACTCATTTCTAATGCAGAGATGTAAAACATTAACAGCTTTTCAAATGTAAGGGTCTTTGAGTTGAGGACAATACTGCCCATTTTTCAATATTTCCTAATATTTCATAGACTAAAACACTTGATTAATCAATAAAATATTGGATTAATCAATAATTAACATAATAGCAAGTTTAATTCATGATGGGTATACTTTCAGGTTTGTTTAAACTTTTAGAGAGTCCTTGATCCAATTCTACTATCATTTTGGAGGCTGTAGTTTGTGATGCTGTTGAATTTTATTTTTATACTGAGAGATGTTTCAAATATTTGGTCTACCTTCTTCAATATAAATGGGGTGCTTACTTTCACAACTAAAAGGGTCCTGTCTGTTTTGTAAAACAAAAACAACAACAACACAAAAAAGATGCTAAGCTGATGCCGTTATGTCAGTGGTTCACAACTGACACAATTTGTCAGGGGAGAGTCTATTTAAAGCTACAGTATGTAACATTTCTGCATTAAACTCTCTAAAATGACTACACCTATGGTATATATTTTCTTGAGTTGTGTACTGACATTATCCCAAATGTTTCAAACAATGTTCAAACCCAGAGAAATGTGTAATGTTTTTCAGGAAATTATGCATTTCATTTGGTCACCTGTCAATAGCATCATATCACCTTTATCCTCTTGCTACTCTAATGCTGCATTCCAGTCAAAGTTGGAGGGCGGAATTTCCCAGTTGATAGCATTCCAGGTGCACAATGCCAAACATAAATAAAAAGCATGGCTGACCGTGATAAACTAATGCATCTTTGCTAAGTAGGGCTGAAACGATTCCTCGAGTTACTCGAATAATTAGATCACTAAAAACGCCTCAAGGCAAATTATTTGCCTCAACGTTTCGTTAAATTCAGTACAACTATCAGTCCCTTCAGAAAATAGCGATCTTGCGATGGCAATTATTAACACAAATTCAACGAAAGTCCGCAATATTTGCAGGGGCTTGCAATTTCTCAAAAGTCCCGAGATTTTTCCGCATTTACCGGCTGACCGGAAGTCGTCACATGCATTTGAAACGGGTCCATGTCATTGGTTCGACAGCCCATTGGTTCGACATCCCATTAGTCCGACTGTCCGCGGTGCTGAATGGCTTGCGGCGGGCGTATGGTGCGCCGCGACCGGCTTGAGGCGGAGCAGGCTCACGGCTTATGAGTTTGTCACTTTCTTTTTCATTTTAACCCACACCATGGTCTTTTCCTGACCCTAACCAAGTGGTTTTTGTGCCTAAACCTAACCAGACCTTAACCACAGGGCATCATGATGATTTCGGAACGGACTTTGGAACAATGAGTTTAACATGGTCGGAACAATGGGATGTCGAACCAATGGGCAGTTCCCATTTGAAACGTCATCAGAAGAGTCATCAGAAGAGTCATCAAATGCACTAATGACATTGCAGTATGGAGGAACGCTCTGTATTGACATAAGAATTTGCACTGTTTAAATGCATACAATGTGTTGAATGTATTAAAATGTTATGTTTACAGAGGATGTAGCTTACATATTGTTTTACAGTCACATTGTGTGGTTTGAGAGCTACAATATTCACTCAGGATTTTTTGCAACATTAATGAAGTCCATGTTTTGAAACTAATTAAATAAACCTAAAGAAGATACTATAAAAAAAAATAACAGCTATTTTCGTAATATTCAGTATGATTATTATAGCAAGTGATTACATGAGTTATTTTTTTGGAGATAGCAATTAAAAAAAAATTTTTTTTTTTAAAAATCACATTTTGTTTCTACATTTGTCATTAGCCGCAATTTTTGTCATTGGCCGCAATTTCCCAAATCTTACCGCAAGATCCTGGAGGGACTGAACTATACAGCGCACTGAGTTTCTCGTAAATGTTTATTTCTGTTACACAACCCGCTTACGTTACTTCCACTGTAGAGCTATAAATTAATCGTCAATAATCTGACTGACGTGTTATAATGAAGATTGAAATATCACTGCCATGATGGTTTGCAGGTAGGGCTACATGTGATGAATTAGTGGCACAGGCGCTATTAATAGCCGCAGCCGTGCGTAATTGTCGCGCGTAATGACAGCTGAGCTGTTCTGTCGGAAAATCACATTGGTGCAAGACAGTCTGTAAAACTGCACTTGTTCTCTGCCGTATTTTTAACTGACAGATCTAATGAGTGGTGGAGTGGGCACAGATATCAATATGCAAACTGACTGAAGGCAATCAATTTGTGTCTCACTATGTGAGAGTAAACAAAGCTCAGCATGTGCGCCCAGCTCCACAATGACTGGGATATAAGTGCATGTGAGGCTTCATGAATCCATAAGCTCCATAAGTTTAATATCCGGGCGTAAAGGGATCTTCAGATAACTTTATCAGTCAGTCAGCAGGTCAGTGAGCAGGCTAACAGTGGTCCTGAGCGGAGTCTCCGTAATTATGGCAACGATGACGCTGAGTGACAGACCTGCCATTATGTGACATTCTCCTCTTGATTTAATATTTCTCCAATATGTCTCGTTAAAATCTTTCCACAGAAACTGCATCACGTACTGAATCAGTAAGGGATTTTTCAATATGGGACGAGGGGCAACTCTGTCGTCTACATGCCTTGGTGTGGCGCTGGCGTCAGTCACATCACTTATCCTCAGTTTTACTATCCTTACTTTTCTCCAGACTTCCACAGGAAAAGAGTCTGCTTTGTAACTTTTATGAACGCTACCACGCTACTCGGTCAATTAATTAACTTCATTACTGAAAAGCTATTTGACTCAGAAAGTAGTGACGTCACCACGACACTAGTGAGAATGCTGTTAAATTTGTAAGGTCGCACCTTGTAGTGAGCTATTTCCTAACACTGATTATTTTTGGCAGCGTGAGAAATAGCGGCGTAGCGTGAGTGCGTATGAAATCGGTAATTTGCATGTCTGGTTGACAGCTCTGACTTACAAAAAAGTAAATAAATTTGTTGCTCATTTCTCTCATTTCAGAGACCTTTCTAATTTTCTCTTTTATATATTACTATCGTCCTTAAATAAAGCTATAGTAATTTCATGAAAACATGCAGTATTTCTTATCCGATTACTCGATTAATAGCCAAAATAATCAATAGAATACTCGATTACTAAAATAATCGATAGCTGCAGCCCTATTGCTAAGTGTACACACAGTTGAACTCTCAGCACATCGGCCTCCTTGCATATTAAACTAAACATTGTTTAACCACAGCCAGCTACAAAATAACAAAAATACAAAATATTTTTCCATCAATTTACATGCAGAACAGGTTTTACTATATGTATTTAGAATTTAATGAAATACAGACGAATATGCTTTATGTTTCCTTTAAGTTGATAGTTTATCATTTACAACTTGCACTTCCATGAGTGCTGTCATTGTTGTGTGACTTTCGACAACTGCTTCTTTATAATGTTGGGGTGGATGAATTTGCCCCAAGTTTACAAGTAGGAACTGTGACTTTGTGTGGCATTCCATTGTGTATTTCCTAGTAGAAGGACAGAAATTTTCTGGTTCCGAGTTGTCTGGAATGCAGCATAACTTCAAGGGAAACCCGTGAAATACCAGATGATACATTATCAAATTTTTTTCCATTCTGCATTTTTTTTCTCAGTAGTTGCCTGCCCTTTTGCAACACAGTAATCCAGTGGGGGCCTAATTTATTGATATGATAGTTAAATATCAATCCAGCTTACTACAATGTGCTTCTATGACAAGTGGCTAATGCCAGCCACCAAACTAATGCTTAGTGTAAGCTAATGAGTATGGACTGCCACATATTTATTGTCTTCTTTTTTATGCCAATAAAATGGGTAAAATCTTATTTTATTGTAGAGCTGTGCATTGATTCACTCAGCCCCTCCTTGTGAGCCAAGCTAACTAGTTAGCGCATCCTGTGGTCCCTCTGCCTCACTTCCAGCCTAGGAGACTACTTTGCCAGAGAGAGCAGCTCAAATTCAATCAGCACCAGGGTGTCACAGCGGGCTGATGCTAGCAGTAGGACTGGGTTTAATCAGTGTAACAGCAGCAAAATAAAGTTAGTTGATCCTGCTGTGAGAAACACCATTTTACAAGCTCACAGAGTTATTTTAGGTATGGTTGTTTTGACTACAGCGATGGGCTACCCCATGACTGAACTGGCCACATAACATTAGCTCCAGTAGCTATATGAATAGTTGACTCATCTCATGCTAATGGTAAGTTAGCAAGTTAACATTACGTTGGCTGCAGCTATGTAATTACAATGAAATGACGTAACATGAACAAACGTGAATAAATGTAACGTGAATAAAACTAATGCCTAGCTCAGACTAAAGAATCGCAATGAGAAGAGTTGAAACAGGCAACTACTTGCAGACAAATGCAACTAGATGAGACGGTGTATCACTTCTATGCAACAACTCTGTGCACGTCCATTCTGATTTCCAGCTTTTCAGGCTTATTTTGTGGCTAAATATAGTTTGTAGCTTCTTAAAATATGAATGAGGATAGTGAGATACTGACTACAGTTCAGTGTTTCCGCTACATTCATTTAGCAGCGGCGGCAAATTATTGCCGCCGCTGCTGCTCCTTTAAAACATTTATTTTGCAAATGCACCACCACCGCTCTGAGACATCTGTGCACTTGCACAGCGCAGCAGCCAGTGTAGTGAGGAGAGCAGCGGTGAGGGGAGGGGGGAGTGGGGGAAGGCTCCTATTTAGGGATGCACCGAATATATTCGGCCAAATATTGCAAAAAAACACACATTCGGTATTCGGTGGAATAAGTGAAAAGCAAGGCCGAATAATAGCGGCATGTTTTGATAACGCAATCAAACAGCGTGCGGTGACGGACGGAGTAAAATGTCGGCAGTGTGGCCATATTTTACTGTGTCCGTCAACGCACTCGCATTTGCAACTAAAAATAGTTTTGTGCGGGCAAAATAAATCATTCAGCACGCTGTGTGAGTACAGATTTCAACCAGCAGCAGAAACCAAACGGCGAATCCCGCCAGTTGTGGGTTGAACGGGGGTCACAGACACGGACAGGAATACGTATTCCTGTCAAATACGGCGGCGCATTATAACGGCTTACCGGCGACGGAGAAGTCCGGCTCCAGGTGAATAACTTGTTGTCATGACTGCCCAAAAGTACCTGAACAGCCGAGCCATGGCGGCACACACAGTATATGGCATATCAGAGGAGAAACGAGCCGTTCACATTTCTCTCTTTGTGTCCACAAACCTCACCACACTTTAGGGACTGTTCTTTACCTATGAAGGGACTTGTCAGGGGAGGAGGGTGGCTGGTTTGATTTTTATTTCATTTATTTATTTTATTTTGATCCCCCCCCCCATGTTAATCACTTATTGATGCTGTTTTTGAAGTATGAATAAGTCAATAAGTAATTTATTCCATTGAAATATCATTGATGTACTATAGAAAAGTGATTTATCTTAACAAAAGGCATATCTGCCTCATTTTCGGGATGTCTCTCTCTCACACTCACACACACACACACACACACACCCCCCCGCTGCTGAAAAAAATCCTAGAGGAAACACTGCAGTTGAATTTGTACTAGTGATGAAACAGCGAAAAACAAACAAAACCAGGATCAGATGAACTGTATTCATGATCAATACCCCACAAAAATCTAATCAGTCAATGACAATATATGTGTGGGGGATATAAGCACATACAAGGAGTACCAGCAGCAGGGATCCACCATCCGACACCGGCACACCGCGAGGATGGAAATGGAGGGCTCGGCGGGGACGGAGCACGTGCCTAGCAAGCGAACATGCTGTCTGCAATAATTTTGACTCGCCAGCGGACTTCACTACAAGCTGATTGGCCAGGAAACAGGTGACCAGCCTCACGTTCTGACACCATCAGCCGGCTGGATTCGAGCCCAGACCGGCCAGTTCACACCACTGCCACATTTCTCTGCAACATTCTAAAACGGTTTCGTCTCGTCACGGATCTTTGGTCTGACCTGGGTTTCAAATACATTTTCTTTTCCATGAACATAATTTCTGTCTGACTCAAGTCAGATAGATTTCATCAACAATGGATGTAATTTAGCTAATAATGAAGTCACCAACTCCCATGTTCCCATGCTATTTCTCAACTAGGGATGGGTACCGAAACCAAGTACTAAATTAGCCCTACTGCTAAATTACCAAAGACTGTAGTATTGATAAGCTCTGACGGTATCAGTTGTTTTATCTGTACTTTTACACACTTGGTTTAATTCGTTATCATCCTGCAGCCTCTCACCTGTGCTCTGTGCCGGGGCTGACCTCCACACACACAGTAGTGTTGCACAGTATACTGGTACCAACAGTAGACCGCAGTACTAAAACAATGCGGTACATATGATACCATAATGTTGGAGTACCGTAATACAAAGGTACCTCGCGATACCACTACTGTGGGATAGTTTTAGATTTCAATCGCATGAGGGTGAGTGGCCACCTGACACTTAATATACTGCTACAGTGATTTGTTTTCCACTACAGAGCTCTATGGTGCGAGCATTTTACTCGCATTTGTGACTAAAAATAGTTTTGTGTGCGCAAAAGAAATAATTCAGGAGCACGCTGTGCAAGTACAGATTTCAACCAGCAGCAGAAGCGAAAGGCGAATCCTGCTGGTTGTGGGTTGAACAGGGGTCACAGACAGGAATACAGCAGAGCACTATGGCCACCGCAAGATAACGGCTTACCGGTGACCGAGAAGCCCGGCTCCAGGTCCAATAATTTCCTCTTCATTGGTGTCATGACTGCCCAGTAGTACCTGAACAGCCGAGACGTGGCGGCACACAGGTATGTGATGTGTCAGAGGAGAAACGAGCCGTTCACATTTCTGTCTTTGTGGCAGGTAACGGTCCACAAACCTCACCACACTTAAGGGACTGTTCTTAACTTATCAGAGGAGGAGGGTGGCTGGTTGATTTTTATTTTATTTATTTATTTTATTTTGAAGTATGAATAAGTCAGTAAGTAATTTATTCCATTTAAATATCATTGATGTATTATAAAAAAGTGATTTATCTTTTTATAAATGACAAAAGGCACATCTGCCTAATTTTTTGCTGTCGTATCGTGATACAACTCAGAACCGTGATACTTTCACTGTATCATACCGTTGGTCCCAATTTTGGTACCGTGACAACACTAATACACAGACACAGACAGACAGACAGACACACAGACACACAGACACACACACACACACTCGACAATCAGTGAACAGCCGAGCGGCCGCGGTGGAAACAAAGTGAAGATAAGTAGAAAAATACTTGAGTTGAAGGCAACTACACTCGTAACTGTGAGTGCAATTAAACCTTAGTGAGTAAGAAACCAATACTTCATCAATACATGTGTTCAGCAGGCATGAACATGTAAACATGCAGACAGCGATATTCAATACAGGGTCCGACGTTAAGGTTTTTTCCTACTTGCCCTGTTGGGCAAGTACTTCTCAAATCTACTTGCCCCATCTAAATTCTTACTTGCCCTGCCTAAGAGGTTCTTTTTCTGGCTGTGTGGTGCATATTTTTGCTCATGACTTATATCTTACGTCAGCAGAGATGCTCAGCCAATGGAGGCAGCAGCACATCAAAAAGCAGCACACTGCAACTGGCCCCTCCGAGGACAGAAACAGGAGAGGAAATACACGATTACAGGCCTGGAGTTAAGATATTTTTAGGGCAAGGCCACTTTGGCCTTTGATGAATATAAATTTATTGGGGCATCACGGCCAAAATGTGGGGCACTAAGGCCAAAACCAATGGCGCAATAACAATATGTGCTAACTACATTGAATGAAGACAAAACAATATATGTGTTGAAAAACAGTACTGACTTTATTAAAACTGGGTGTGCATGACTGGGGATATATCTCGTTTCTTGTTGTTTTGATTCATGTCCCTTATTTTTTATGTCTTTGAAATCTCTTTATTATTTTGTTATCTCCTAGTTATTAAGAAATTATTAGAAGAAGAAGATTCTTTATTGTCCTTTCTCAGCACATTACATACATTGAAACGAAATTTGACCTCTGCATTTGACCCATCCTACTGTATACACTGGGAGCAGTGGGCAGCCGCAGTGCAGCGTCCGGGGATGAACTCCAGTTCTTTTGCCAATGCCAGTGGTCAGGGTCGCTGACAGGAGTATTCACCTAACATAGCCTACATATCTTTAATTAAATAATTATTTATATGTCTCTATTAGGGATGTCCCGATCCGATATTCGGATTGGTATCGGCCGCCAATATTAGCAAAAAACGTGCATCGGATCGGACTGCACGAAAAAATACCAATCCAGTTTTTCATGGAGTCCGATCCAGGTTTTCCGGCCAACCCAGCGCTCCGCGATTTAAGCAGTCCATTCCAGTGAGCCGCTCCAGTACTTACTATCAATCCACCAGGCCAGCATGCAGACACACAGGAAACAGCAGCACCAGGCTGGCACTGACACTACAAAAATAACTGAAAAGGAAAGGCTGCATTGTTTGTTAAATGTCAGCAATGCCTTGTGGTGTTAATCTATTTTTTATTTATTAGGGGGCCAAAGCACAAGTGTGTGAAGTCTTGCTGCTATTTTAATTTCAATGTTAGACATTTTAAAGATTTCTTGTGTTGATTTATTTTATATTTATTAAGGGGCCAAAGCAGCCAAAGCAAACCAGCAATATTTTTTATTTAATGTTAATGTTCAAGTTTAAAGTTTGTTTATTTAACCCTGTTAACAACATACAGGTCAGTTTCTCATACCAACTGTTGCGGATCATTCTAACTAACCCGATTAAGTTGTTCTTGTTAGAGTAATATCGCTTGATCAAACCTTTTCTAACATGACTGACAACAAAATAAGTGAATATGTATAATACGCGCTTGGATCGGATCGGTATTGGCCAAAACTCAAGGCTGTAATATCGGTATCAGATCAGAAGTGAAAAAGCTGGATCGGGACATCCCTAGTCTCTATGTATATTTTTTACCTAAATCCCTAATATTTAATTTGCCTTTAAAAAAATCCTCTTCCTTCATTTAATTTGAAAATGTTTATTGTATTGTATTATATGTATTAATTCTCTACAGGATCTTGTATGTTCTATAATGTGTATTCAATTTATTAAAAGAAAAAGAAAAAAAAAAACGTTTTGGTGAACCCTGCAGCAAAGTGAACCCTCTTCCTCAGAGAGGATCTTTGCCTCCCAGTTTGTTCCTGGCAGCAGAGCAGAGTGAACCGTCTTTCTTCTCAGAGGATCTTTGTCCCATGAGAGCAGGCACTAACAGCTGCTCTCCGTGTACGCATTTTAAAGAACTTTCACTGGCGATTTGACAGTCACTAGAAGCACATTATGACCCTTTGTAAAAGTTTCTGTGTGGTACCTGTGTTGTACATGAGCTAACATTAGCGGCTAAAGACTGAGAGGCTGTCCGTGTGTGTGTGTGTGTGTGTGTGTGTGTGTCTGTCTGTCTGTCTGTCTGAGGAGTGTCAGTACGTTAACTTGTTAGCTGTAGCCTTGCTGTTTGTCATGTTAATGTTAAAAAAACAGGGCATGCTACACTGGCCGTATGGGTAGGAGGGGCATTACGGCCACATTCCGGGGCATCCACGGCACTGGCCGTTTGGCCGTGGTATAATTCCTGCCCTGCGATTAGGAAAAAAATAAATAAATAAATCCGAGTCAGTGCTGCTTGCCCGATCGGGCAAGTCTGCGCAGGGTCTGCTGGCCCGCCGGCTATTTTTACATGCTAGTTTAGACAGCACACTAGTTTGGCTAATAGCGAATTGTTACTAATAAGCTCAAATGACAGCTGTCTGTATGTAGACTAACATAGTTAGACACTCATCTTAAAATTGGGCATATACTTTTAAACTAAGCTGCTGGCTGAGACAAACAGCCCCTCCTCTCTCTACCACTGCTAATGTTATCGCACGCAGTGAATCATATCAGCAGAGAGGGAACAGAACAGTAGGACAGAGGACAGACTAATAAAAACTAAACTTCAGTCAGTATCGATGACAGGAATGTTATTTATATAGTGACTATATAGTGTTGTAAAAATTACCGTTGTTGCTCTAGAAACAACATTTTGTTTTATTCAAAATAATCAATAGTCCTGTTCTAAATTTATTCTTTTTAAATTCATATATTTTCTAAAAAGCAATTATTTAGAAATGGAAAAAGAACCGATAAGAGTACCGATAAAGTACCAAATCGATAAGGAGTATCGATAAACGTAGTAGTATCGATAAAATCTTAAAGATACCCATCCCTATTCACAACATCATCAAAGTCCATCTTTTAATATTGTTTTAAGTAAGAGACCACTAGGGGCAGAAATTACTTATTGTGCTTTTAATGTACAATAGCCTGCTTTTTAAAGTATGCTTGGATGTCTCTTTGTAATGACTTAAAAAGAAAGTTTGAGATGTCATAGTTTTTGTGGTACAGAAATTTGAGAATGCTCCCCTACCCCTTGATGACTGCAGGCTGGTACTTCAAAGTCTGAAAGAAATATACATTTCTGGAAACTGTGACTCTAACCCCATGGTGGTATGAATTTTACTATACATTTAGTTTTGTGTTCGCTCGCACACACACACACACACACACACACACACACACACACACACACACACACACACACACACAGGTTTCTTGTGTTGATATAGCATACTATACTGTTTGTATTTACCTTGCTTTTATGTACTGTTTTATGTAAAAAAAAAAAAACTAAAAAAAAAAACACACCTGTTTGTTTAAGACAGGAGTTATCTCCAGTGGCCATGTTGCCCTAATTTTAACCCTATACATGTTTGAAACTTTACCCAAAGCCTTTGTCAGTTCAGTGGAGTATACTGCCACCCAGTGGTGTTAGTGAATGGTAATACTGAACCCAGTACCAACATAGTGAAACCATAAAATATGTGGTCCCAGACTAGCTATAATTTACTCTGCCAGCAACATCCATGTGAGGGTAAACCAATCTGTGTTTCTGCTGGTCATTTATGCAATTGATAGGGTGCAACAGACCTTTTCCCCACAACAGAATTATTAAAGTAATTCTTCTTCTTTCACAATAGACAGTTTGACATCATGGAGCAGGACAACCATACATGGATGGCTCCGCTGGTACAGTTCACCAGCGAGCCAGCATGCACAATGGACCTTTTTCAACACAGATATTTTGACGTCATTGCAGGAAAAGCACAGGTGTGACTAACATTAATATAAATATCATTAGTGACGACCTTGATGAGCCCTGATGTTGCACATGCTGGCTTATATACTGCAAAATCAGACAAGTTGATCTTCAAAAATTCTTTAAAAAAGGATCAAGAAACTGATTGCCTTGAAAATGTAAGTAATGTATAACTATAGCTGCTCTTCTAGTCTCAAGTTATGTTTACTTATGGCTTACTTAGACACTTAACAGAACTGAGCTATCATTAACAAATCTAGTTACACCTGTGCTTCATCTGCTATGACAAGTCAAAATGTCTGCCCAAGGTCTATTCAATACTTTGGCCCAATCCCAATTCCTATCTTAACCCTCAATCTTAATTCTCAAACTCAACCCTCAATCTCACTAGCCCTCAAAACCAAGTGTTAAGGGCTATCTTGTGACTTTTAATGGGACACCCCTCAAAGGCAAATATGTCTTAAGACTGTCGGGGGCAGCAATATGCCAAAACTCCATCCAGTCTGTCAGTTCAAAGAAGAAGAAATATATGTCATCAGTAGTCATCGATAAAAAGACGTGATGAGTTGTTGTTTTTTCCAACACTTTATTTCAATTCTTGTACAAAACAAGCAGTGACAGACATGAACAGAACAAATATGCCAGGGTTAAGAGAAAAGAAAATAAATAAAACAAACAAATAAATAAATAAAAAAGTTCAGCAGCTCAAACAATTAAATTGTTTACATATTTTCAAAATTCACTCTTATGAATATGGAATTTTGCTAAGATAATAGATAGATTAATGATACAGAATTGTTTTTGGTTTGAAATGCTGACATCATAAAATTCAAACAGCACATCTTTGTACAGTAGTGAAAATAGAACATAAATGTTGCAACGAATATACTCGACAAAATCTTTCTAAAAAGTGACAGTATAGGGGCAGCTCCAAAACAAATGTACAGTTACCAAACAACAATCTTCGACAATGCCGTCTGCAGCTGTGCTGATTTCATATTGAAACAGAATGCTTGATCACTAGGGGAACAGTTGCCGTTGTGACTGAGAATTATGTTATGAATATGAACAGTTCACAAGTTACAAATTACTCACTCCCATAGTTTTTTTGGAGCCTGCTTGCTTTTTGTAAACTTGTCTTCATTGGTGGCCCTGAAATGAATCAGGGCTTGTGTTTTGTCTGGTGGCCCTGAAATGGAACAGAGATAACAACATTACTTTCTTTTATTTTTTATTTTTTTGGGCTACCTGTCAGATATTCGTTAAGTTATTAGTTTAGTTTCATGCAGTATTGCAAGTATTATCACAATGAATACTGTAGTCAACATCCAGCAGAACTGGTGAGGCTGTTTACACAGTCACACAAGTGTTATCTGGTGACTTTCATCCACGTTAACGTTTCACTCTTTGGGTTATAAGTTGATATTCAACCAAATAACCTGTATCACAACAACCGACGTAACTTATTCAGCGGAAAGTCACCAGATAATACGATCACCAACGTTAACCTGCAGCTGTAATGTTACCAGCTGCAGACTCTACGGCTACAGGAGATGACACCGTCCGGTCATCTTACAAAAATGTCGATGCAAACATTTCACGTATATTAAAACAACTTAACAACTACATTACCACTAAGAAAAATGAGTTTTTGTAACTGAATGACAGCATACTCGGTTATCAGAGAACTGGGTTACATGCGGCGGGGCAGGAAAGCCGTCGCCTGCGACCAAAAATATGTGTGTTACGCTACAAAGAGGTCTATAGTCCATAAAATGACGTTAAACTAAGATAATGCAATGGTTATCATAATTTTAAAACAACTATTAACGAGGAAAATACTCACATTGATAACTCTGCTTCCTTACACTTGTCGCCGCCATCTTGCATTGACTGAATCGTCTGTACTCGGCTGGGTTCGGCTGGGTTCGGCTGAGCTCGGCGGATGATATGCAAAGGATTCTGGGATAGCACTTATTGCCAAGGGTGGTCCTGGAAAATCTTAAAAGTGAGGGCTATACAGCCCTTATTCTTGACCCTCAACTCAACACTCTGAGAATCGGGACAGCACTAGCACTTCACGGCAGCGCGGATTTTTGAGACTGAGGGTTAAGATTGAGGATTAAGATAGGAATTGGGATTGGGCCTTTGACTTGCTTTTAATATTTTTGTACTGAGGAAGCTGATAGTAAATATTTCTCAGCACTACTTCATAAATAGTATTTCTTCACAGTTTTTAATGCTAATTAGCTGGGACACAGTACTCTTTCTGGAGGGAGAGTGTGGATCAGTACATGTGGACCATGTCCACATATATATGTACTCAGCATTTTTGGGAGAAAGTGGGACATTTAATGAAAATGAGGCTTTAGTGTTGGTGTGTCATTTCTCTCTATATATCAAGGAGATATATCTGAACTGTTACAGTGATATCACCCATCTGGGGATTTTTATGGCACCAAGTAAAAAACTGTCCTGGCTTCAGAAAACCCTCCCACCATGGGTCTTTTAATAGGCACTGGCAATTAGTTTCAAAAGATGACTTACATCCTCTAACCACAAAAACCCAAGGGTGAGAACTATTGGATCAAATGGGGTTATTGCTAATAGGAAAAGGACTCCTTTTGTCTTTATATCATGTAATAATCATTATATCACTGTGTAATGAACTGTACTTGTGTCTGTCAGTGTTGTGCTAGTTACTGAAAAATAGTAGCTATTTAAGACTCGACTTAGGACTCTCGTCTTGGCTCGCCATCACGCCATGACCTTGACGCACGCGCACTAGTGTCATCTATACTCTGAAAACATCCTGGCTGTAGATGACTGAGTGGGGACGCTAGAGGGCGCTAGGTGCTTTTCTTTTTTGCAGTGTAGTTTTTCTAAGCCACAAAGAAGACAATGTTGCTAAGAAGAATCATGTTTTGGGAAACTCAGCCCTGCAGCCCAAAACATTTCCTAACTGTATTGGCTCGTAGCTACATCGCCTAAGCGACAGCAGATGGAGTTTAACCAAGGGACTGTTAAACTACAACTTGACAAAACAATTGAACGGTATAGGAAACATGCAAACGTCTTCTACAGTGGAGTCACTCACTGTCAGGCAGCTAAAAGTTTTACAACTACGATACTTGGATACAAATATGGAAAATGAGCTAAAGAGAACATTTGAAGAGCTACATGATGATGTCGAGTCTGTCCACAACAAAAGCTTCCTCGGGATAACAATGGATATCACGCCACTGGATATAACGTTACTGGGACTAAAAATCTACAGAAGCGCTACTGCTTAATGTACAGCACTGTGGTGAGGCCAGCAGGTCGACAGTGACTTTAGAGATGGTGAGAGACGTGTTTCATTAAGATGCTCTGGTAAGAACTGTTCATATACCTCTATCTGACTTAACTATCTTTAATTGTTTAGGGCTAAAATGTTTTAGTGAAAGGGAACTTCAGTTTGTGAAGGAATCCTGCATGCTGCGCGCCGTTTTAAAACCTGGCCAAAAATAACAGAGTAACACACCGTTTGGTAACGGTAACTGAGTTACTGAATTTAAAAACTAATGCGTTAGAGTATTAGTTACTGCCAAAACTAACGGCGTTACTGTAGCGCGTTACTGCCCAACACTGGTCTTTGTCCATGTTAATTGCTGACCCCAACCTAGGCACGCACACACACCCCAACACACACTTCCTGCTTCTATACTGTGCAGGTGCTTTTTCCTCATGCTCTCTGCTTTGTTTGAATTTAGCTATAATTTTTGCTGCTTTACTACTTCCTTAACCACATCACTGGGATGATTTTCTTTTTAATAAGTTTCAACATTCACCAGGAGTTGTTTAGTTATGACTGGATTTCATCCACTTTTAACACCTTTTCGTTTCACTTGACTACTTAGCAGAAGCAGCCAGCAGCCTTGACTTTCTTTTTTTCCTTTAGGGGGGAAGACACAGAGACCCCCCACCACTGAAAGACAGCCAAGTTTTGACTTGTAATTCACTTTTTAAAAACTGAACTTTTTATCCGTGCGAAAGCAGACCACAAGTAGCAACCAGTGTTGTCTGTGAGCTGGAGGACCCCTCTGCTATTCGAAGGAACAACCCACTAACAAAATCAGTGAGCTATACAAAGTGTGAGTGACTGAGAGAATAATGCAGCTTTAAAAGAAGACTGAAACACTGTATTAAAAACAAATTGATTGACATGCATACAGGCTGAAATTCAACCAAGCTGTTCTGTCAGGAGATGCAGTGACTTAAACCACAGGTGAGTAAGAAAAATAAAAATGCTGCATGTAATCTGTTAAACTATGAGAAGAGGAAAAATGTCCGCTAGCCGCTAGGCTAATTTATGCAATGTAAACATGCTTAAGCTAATAACGGGTGATTACAACAAACACTATGGTTTTGTCCACGAACCCTAACAATTACTACTGAGCTGAATGTTATACTTTTGTTGAACAATTTTGTTGTTTTTTTTTTGTTTTGTTTTTAAGATTATTTTTATTGGCTTTTTGCCTTTAATGGACAGGATAGTGTGTGAGACGGACTTCCGGTGACCGCGCGAGCGAGATGGCTGTGTGAAGGAAGAGCTCCCCAGCGACAACCCGTTTTTTTGTTTAAAACTATCATTACACGCCAAACCTGCAGTTATATTTTTCAGTTTAGTGCTTGATAGGTCACCAGGATGCCTGATACGAAAGAGAAAGCAACAAAGACGCTCAAAGAAGAGGACTTCGCTGAAATAGTAAGAACGCTACTGCGAGAGGAACTGGAGGCTAGCACGCAGCTTGTAGCTAGCAAGCTAGAAGCGGTGCAATCAGAGCTAGCGTCATTGTCCACAAGAATGGGCTCGGCGGAGGGGGGGCTAAGCACCCTGAAGGGTGATACCAAAAATGTCTTGGCCACCCTTTCCGAAACGCAGGACAGGCTGCTGAACTTTGAGAGAAAGATTGCCGATCTAGAGGACAGAAACAGGCGCTGCAACGTGCGGGTTTATGGCCTACCTGAGCTCGCGGAGGAGGACGCGCCGATGCAGTACCTGGAAAGGATGATACCAAGATGGTTCCCCGCCTTGGGGAGTGCGAGGCCGGAATTCGAGCGCGCCCACAGGATTGGTCATGGTCCCAGCCGGGAGGAGGGGGAGCGGCCACGGACCTTCATCTTCTGCTGTCTCTAGTTCTCCACACATCAGTTCTCCACACGTCAGGCCATCCTCCGCGAAGCGAGAAAGCACCCTCCCACGGTTGGCAACCGTACGCTCCGCTTCGCCGCGGACTTCTCGGATTACACCGCGAAAAGACGCCGCGCATTCTCCAGAGCGATGAATATCGCCCGTGAAAAGGGAGCTGGAGCATATCTGCTCTACCCCGCCATTCTGAAAATTGGATCTGGCCCCGACGCGCACATATTCACGACCCCGCTGGAAGCAGAGGAATACCTGGGCCGGCTCCCTGCCCCGGTGCACTCCAGCGTGGATGCGGGGGTAAACCCGCTGGCCCCTGCCTCTTCTACACCTGCAGCCTCGATCGGGGGAGCGTTCCCCACGAGCGGCGCCAGGCCCCGCAGACAATGAACGTTAAGGACAACGCTACTTTCTAATCGGTCTGGTATTGTCATCATCTCTAATATCCTCTTTACTATTTGTCGCTTTCGGACTTGTACACTATGGACCTCTAATATCTCATTTTGCATTTCACTTTTTATTCCCGTTGGTAATGCAGTCATGTTCACTGTTGCTTTCACCTGACTCTAGTCTTTTTTCTGCACTAATGTTACGGGAAATACAAGATTCGTTCTGGTGGTTTATACAAGTGTGCCCAATACTGTGTTGTATTTGTACTTTACCGTGCATGTGTGTGCATATGTGTGCTTGTGCGGGTGTGTGTGCACGTCCAAGCATGCTCATGTGTTTGTGTGTGCTTGTGTGGGAGTGTGTGTGGGAGTGTGTGTGGGCGTGGGTGTGTATTGTTGTGTGCATGTTTGTGTGCATGCATGTGCGTGTGGATGTATGTATGTACTGTATATGCATATGCATTCCACATTTTCTTTTTCTTTGGTGGCCTAATAATATATAACTGTGTGTTTGTTTAGGGGTTGTTGCTCGGGCTCAAATTCTGTTAGCCCTTCGTTCCTTTTCTGGTTGCGGACTACTTTGTCCATTGGGGGAAGGGGGGATGGGGTTCCTGTTCATTGTGAGTATTTTTGTTTTTTGTCTTTTGCTTTTTTTGGCAGTTGTGGGGGGGGGGGGCATCCTCAGGACCTTGACGTTGTGTGACTATATGGGTATATATTCACTACACAACACTAACATATGGCTAATTCAAAGACACTAGTCTGGAACACTGGTGGCCTCAACACATCCCACAAACGCACCAGCGTTCTGGGTTTCTTAAGAAGAAAAAAAGTTGATATAGCATTACTAAGCCAAACTCACCTCCTGGGGTCTGACGTTGGGAGACTAGCTGATAGATTTTATCATGTTATAGCATCCTCTTCTTTTCTTTCTTTTTTTTAATTAATTTCTTTATTGAGGATATTGCAGGTATTATAGACATTTTTAAATTATTCACACTTCCCTGTCTCAACATCTTTCCACAAAAAAAACTGGTCATATACATCACAGGAAGAATACACATATAATGCAGTACCATATACATCACAGGAAGAATACACATATAATGCAGTACCTCCCCTCATTAACCTGTTCCAACCCCCCATCCCACCCCACAAGAACCAAACACCCACCCCCAAATGAGAACTAAATGTATCTCCTGATTCCTCGTCTCTAACAGAAAACTCTCTGTATTAAAGAGCAAATAAAGCTACGAGCAAAAAGTTAACCAGAGAGAAATATAAATAAATAAACAAATAAATAAATACATGTAAACCAACAGGTCAAAAGGATAAGTGTTCAGTCAGATGGTAAGACTTTAAGTGAGTTGACATGTTATAAAGGGCTGCTATTTCCTATCGAATTTTTCAGAGTCACCTTTAAGTTCATCCCTGATCTTTTCCAATTTTAGGAAAAACATGACATTGTGAAGCCATTGAGAGATTGAAGGGGCGCGATCTGATTTCCACTGGAATAGAAGACGGCGGCGTGCTAATAAAGATGTAAAAGCTAAGGAGTCTAACTGTTTAGAGGTGTACAGACCATGGTTCTGAGAGCCTCCAAATATCACAATGAAAGGGCATTTCTTAATTTTAATACAAAGTATTTTAGACATAGTCTCAAAATATTCTTGCCAAAAATCGTGTAACTTTGAGCAAGAATAGAACATGTGACTTAAATTGCATGGAGATTGAATTTTTGTAATAGCGATTTACAAATCCTAGGAGCTTTATTGTTCTATAAGAATCCTGAAATAACCTCATCAATCGTTTTAAATAATTTTTTTGGTAAGAACAGCGGAATACATTGAAACAAAAAAAGGAACTTAGGCAAGATATTCATTTTCACAGCATTAATTCTTCGAATCAGTATCAGTGGTAAGCTACTCCAATGCTGGACATCAGCTTAACCTGTGTAATCAAAGGGGAGAAGTTTGCAGAGAAAAGAGAGGGCATTGTTCATGTTATGTTGATCCCTAAGTATCTGAACCCCAAAGGGTTAATTTTGAAGAGAATGTCAGATTGCTGAAGTTGGAGTGCAAGGTTATTTATTGGATAGCAAACACTTTTGAGTGGATTGACTTTATAACCAGAGAATAAGCCGAAACATTCCAAAATTGACTGTATTAAGGGAATGCTTTTGGTTGGGTCTGATATATATAGTAACAGGTCATCAGCGAATAATGACAATTTAAATTCTCTGTTTCCCCGGGTCACTCCCTTAAACAGGGAAGATGACCTCAGTGCGATCGACAAAGGTTCTATCACTAATGCAAATAATAGTGGGGACAAAGGGCACCCCTGTCTGGTCCCACGTGTCAATGGAAAGTAATCAGATCGGATATCATTTGTGTGGATGCTGGCTTGTGGAGATGTGTAGAGAAGGCGAATCCAAGATATAAATGTATCACCAAACCCAAATTTCTTTAGTACGGCAAAGAGGTACCCCCACGCCACTCGATCGAAGGACTTCTCTGCATCTAAAGAAATGACCACTTCTGGAGTTACCGTAGATTGTTTAGAATGGAGTATATTTAACAGTGTGCGTACAAAAAAAAGCTGTCGGTCCTTAATAAAACCTGTTTGTTCCTCAGATATTAAGGTTAGCATCCTTTTCTGCCAAAATCCAGGGGTTGGCCATAGTGGCCAAACGCAACTTGAGTTGTAAGCCGATTGAGACATGGAAGGACTCTGCAGGGAGAATAACTATAGCCAAAATTTAATATTTGAATCGGAAGATTGCTTTGGTGTCGGATTTCGCCCCAAATCATTTGAAACCGATTTCTATAGAGAGCTCACCTGTGTTATGTTAGAACTCACAGATTACGCGTTTGTAGTGGGAGCTGACTTTAATGCCGTCTCCGGAAGTAGATAGATCAAGCGCCTCTGAGACAGCTGACCAGAGACTAGCCTCTGCTGCTCTGCGGTCGTGGGCACTTGACACAGGCCTTGTTGACTTGTGGCGTGTAATTAATTCCTCCTCGAAGGATTTCTCTTTCTTTTCTTCAAGGCCCAAGTCATTTTCTAGAATAGATTATTTATTTACTTCCCCCCATCTCTTCAATCAATTTGATGTTTCTATGATCCCCTTAACTTTATCTGATCACAAAGCTATCTCGTGTACGGCCTCAATCTCCAAGCCTCTGTCCCGCGCCCATAGGTGGCAATTCAATACGACCTTATTGAAAAGTGAGAACTTTTGCTCACAATTCAAGAAGAAACTTACTGAATTCTTGGAGTTTAACGTGGGTTCTGTTGAGGACCCCAGGATACTTTGGGACTCAGTTAAGGGCTTCATTAGGAGCCATACTACCCTATATGCATCCAATTTACGCAAAGCACGTCTTTCCAAACTAGAGGAACTAGAAAAGTTGTACGCTGATCTAGACGCTTCATTACAATTGAACTACACAGAACAGGTTAATCCTCTGCTCAAGGTAGTTAAGAAAGAAATAAATTCAATTCTTAGACAGCACTCTGAATTTTTAATGCATAGGACAAGGCAACATTAGTACTTCCACAGCTCTAGACCCTGTCATTTGCTTGGTATGACAATTGGAGCTAATGAACAATTCGTGGATATCCCATCCATCAAGACCCCACTGGGGGAAGTGACCACAGACCCCAAGAAAGTTAACGATACTTTTAGATTGTTTTGCACCCATTAATATAGCTCAGAGACACATTTTGACCAAACCAAATACGAGACATTTCTTAACGGAATAGAACTACCTTGTTTGACGGATTCCGACTCTAAATAACTAGTGGTGCCTATCACGTTCGAAGAATTAAAGGGTGCGGCCAGGGACATGCAAAGAGACAAGGCACCTGGATGGCATGGTATTCCTCCTGAGGTTTATCTCACTTTCTGGGATCTGCTAGGCCCCTTGCTACTCTCCATGATTCTTTACTCAGTTGAGAAGGGTAAATATTCTAGGGACATCAATATGGCTCTCATTTCCTTACTCCTGAAAAAAGGCAAAGATCCGACTGATTGTAGTAGTTATAGACCTTAAGTCTTCTCAGTGCAGACCTTAAAATTTACGCCAAAGTTCTTGCTCGCCGAATACAAAATCATATGCCATCCCGAGTCCATTGTGATCAAACTGGCTTCATAAAAGGGCCGACTAGCCTCTAACAATCTAAGACGACAGTTGCATGTAACTGAAGCTAATGATGATAAATCTCCAACAGCTGTATTATCCCTAAATGCAATGAAAGCTTTTGACCATTTAGAATGGTCGTATTTGTGGGCCATTATGAGAACAATGGGACTGGGGGAGGGATTCATCCATATGGTTAAGGTCCTATATACCGATCCCTCGGCAATGATACTGACAAGTAATATTTGCTCATCTCTCTTCCCCGTTGGACGCTCTTCCAGGCAAGGTTGCCCTCTGAGTCCCAGTCTTTTTGCACTCTCCCTCGAACCATTAGCTCAGTTTATAAGACAATCCCAAAATATTATCCCCAAATCCATCCGAGGCAAACGTCATCATATCTCGCTTTACATGGACGAAGGTCCTTTTATTTATAAGAGACCCCTCCTCTTCCGTTAATCACTTACTTAATATTTTAGAAGACTTTAGTGATATCTCTGGCTTCAGAATTAATTGGCCTAAATCGGCATATATGCCTCTTAACGAGGCTGCAAAAACAGTTATTCTCCCTGCAGACATCCCTGTGGTTGGACATTTTACATATCTTGGGGTAGAAATATTCCCTTCCTTAAACCAAACTGTAAAACATTATTATATGGGCACCTACAACAAAGTCATACAGGACTTGGATAGATGGACGAGTTTGCCCAATTCACTGCAGGCCCGTGCATCAATAATTAAAATGAATATTTTCCCCCCAATGGTTATAGGCGAAAACTACACTCAGTTGTCACAAAGTTCCTTTGGAACAGGAAGTGGCCGAGACAATGTCGACTATTCAAAGGAAAAGACTGGATGGTGGACTGGCAATCCCAGACTTTAAATTATATTTTTGGTCCTTTTCACTCAGACTGCTGATTACTTGCCTCAACCCCCAGGCCACCGTATCTTGGTGTGGCCTGGAGGAGGAGCTGGTCTCCCCCTTCAAACTTCAGGATGTCATTTTTACGAATAACTCAATGTCAACTCAAATTCGGCCCACTCATCACACGTTATCCAAATTTGGCGCAACTCCCGGAAACTTGGTGCTATCCAGTGTCTTTGGCATTTAGATTCTCCAATATTTGGTGATACTCGGCTCCTGATAGGATGAAGACCAATAACTTTCCCCCAGTGGGAAAGAAAGGGTGTTCGCACTCTGAGAGATATTTTTAACAACACAGGTCTTCGCTCTTTTCAGGATCGGAGAGATCACTACAATTTACCAGGTACCTCTTTCTTTTTTATTTACAACTGAGAGCAGCCCTCAGGGCCCTTGGGGTCCCATGGAATCGACCACTGGATCAGCATCCCTTCCATAAACTCATCACAAGCAGAGGCACTTCCAGGGGCTTCGTCTCTACCTTTTATGCCCTTCTATTAAAGTCCTCTTACAAGGACCTCCCCCTGAACAGGATATGGAGGAACGATGTACCAGAACTGAACCAATATGTGGACTGGGACTCAGTATGGTCCAACATCCTGTTGACCTCACATAACCCCAATCACCAACAGATTCACTTGAACTATGTCCACTATCTCACCCCAAGAAGGCTCCACGCGATGGGTCTTGTGACCGTCTTTCATTGTACACTTTGCTCTCAAGGTGCCGCTGGTGCGTTCATACATATGTTCTGGGAGTGCCCCCCGTTACTGGCTTCTTGGTTTGTGGTATTTTATTTTACTGCCCATCTCGTGTGTTTTTCCTTTTGTCTTGTTGTTGTGTTGTTGTATTGTTTTGTATGTTTGTTGAAAAAAGAAAACAAAAAAATTTGATAAAAAAAAAAGGGATAGTGTGTGAGACGGGGAGGGAGGGAGAGTGGGGGGTTACACAAAGCAAAGGGCGGCAGGCCAGAATCGAACCCACAGCCGCTGCAGCGAGGCAGGTGCCTCTGTACATGGGGCACCGGCACTATCCACTAAGCTACCGACGCCCTGAACGATCTTGTTGTTAATCAGTGTTTTGTGGCTGTTTGGAGATGTTTTCCTGTAGGATTTTAAGCCAGATATTCTTAAAAGTTTTATGAAAAAGATCATGTTTTGGGTAAAAATGAAAAGATTTCTTCCAGAAAGGTTCTAAGAAGAAAGGTTTTAAGTGAACTTTACTGTACCTATTATTTATGTGTTTTTGTTTTATGGCCAAAAGTAAAAGAAAGGGGTAGCAGCTTCTTCTGTAACTGACTGTGTTAAATGGACATTTAATATCGCCTAATATCGATCACAGACTTCTTAATCGTATCAAATCGAAAACGCATCGTGGCAGACTTTGTAACATCGGAAAATATTGTATCGTTGTCCAAAGAATCGCTATAGTATTGTATCGTTATGAAACTGGTGATTTACACCCCTAGAGAGTAAGCAATTCATTGACTCTGTACCAGCCACTGTACAAGGTGCTGAGCCACCCAGTTCTAACTGTCAGACTTTTACACAGTGGATTACTTCAAATGTAGAGCGTCACAGATTTGGCTGACATGTTCCACTGAAAGTGTCCTGACACCACTGAATTAGCTGCAGAGGCTCCTAAACCAGCCCTCCCTAAAAATGCTTTTGTACAGACACAGCACTGACACTAGACCACAAACATCAACTTCAGCCAGGACTTGGTCTCACGTTGGGGCTGCTCGATTATGGAAAAAATCATAATCGCGATTATTTTGGTCAAAATTGAAATCACGATTATGCGGCGCATGGAATGACTTATATTGTTTACGCGACAGCATGTAATTTGTATCTCTACATGAGCACACGGGTCGGGTCTACAATTCTCCTCGGCAGGCAGCCAGGCAGGCAGGCAAGCAGGCACGCACGCAGGCACGTCAGAAGAAACGTCACTAACTCCACACCCGATAAACCAGACACTATTCTGATTGGGGACTCTGTAATCAAGCTTGAAAGAACGGCAAAGACTGAAAATCTAACTTCAGCTGATACATCTGTCAGGGAGCTAACAGAGCAGATAAGAATCTGAACAACTGTCAATCACAGCATGGACTCCTTTGACGCCCTATTCCAACTTTGGGGAGAGAAATCAAATCCTTTAAGCTCCTTAAACCTTTTTTTTCCTTTTTTTTCCTTTTTTTTATATCTCATCCGTTTAAATGTTATTAAGGTTTAAAATTGCACATAATTAGGGGCGTGGCCACTTTGAGTGACAGGTGGCACCATCACGGGTAGCTAACTAGTATGCTAACTAGCCACTGGCTCCGCTCTGCGGAGCTGAGCTCAGACTTGGATATTATATTTGGATTTTTTTTCAGGCAAATATTGGAGTAATAAGGCTTGCTGTTCGATTAATTGTACCAACAGACCGTCCAAGAAGTCTGTGCTCCAGTATTTTCGGTAAGGGAAATTTCGGAAATTCTAGTATTATTTTATTTATGTTTATATGTTAGCACTAATTAGCGGGTATCGGTGTCTGCGGCCACCTAGCTTGTCAGCTTATTGTTATTATTAAGCCTTTATTTAGGACATGTAAAATCACGTTGAGACCGGAGTTCTCATTTTCAAGTGCGACCTGTATCACAGCAGCAACATCCACATCAAGTTACAGAGCAACAGACGATACAATACAAAAACAAGCTTAGCTCGTTAACGAGCTAACTAACTGTTAGTCAGCTAACGGTTAGCCTTCGAGCAAGACGCCAATCCGGGATGTATCAAAGTCAGAACGTAACAGAGAAGTGTTAGGATTTGACTGTTAGGGAGATAATATTTTGAACAAAGCTTCACCCCCGTGCCGCTCCCAGCACCCAGACTGGCAGCTGGACTGTCGGGGGGCTGCGGAAGAAGTCAAACAACGTTCATCTGCGCACAATGCGTTGACACACAGCTGGTTGAATATCAGCAAAGTTCCCCTGCTTCCCTTCACTGGTTCCTGTACAGCAGGGTCAGCCGTTTTTCACTGTTATAATCATTAAAAAGCAAAAGCAGCATGTGTATACATTCAGTAGATACTCCGATCCTATTTGGTCTGTGTGGACTAACGTTAACTGATTTTGATACTCCTCAGTCTAAGGCCGTTGCTATGGCGTCCCTAGCAACAGAGCAGCAGGTCAGCGGTAATACCTCAAGAAATAAACACCGCAGAATTTTGTTGATTGACCAATCAGAATCAAGTATTTAAGAGTGCCATGTTCTAATAAAGATTAAATATGTCGGATATAGCCTACTTGTTAACAACTCTGTTGTAGGTTAGGTAAATGCATGTTACGTAACGTAACCGGCGACCTGACGTCACAAAAGCGCCAAGCAGCAGCCACAACAAACCAGAATCACTGAAGCGGTGAAGATGGAAGAAGAAGTGAGGGAAAGATTATGGTCGGGAGAGTACAGAGTTAAAAGAAAAGGCCAAGCTGCTAAATCTCATGTCTGCGACAATTTCTGTGAGGTAGTTCAGGGTATATGCAGGAATCCTGAGGTTAATTTCAATACCTTTTAAGACTTTTTTAAGACCTTCCAAAAAAACCTTAAGACCTCATCGCCACTTCAAGCTGTCGTTAGCAGCAACACATCTTTAACTTACTAAACAGTTGTAGTTTGCAATTAAATCTATGGAGCACAAA
>NC_065507.1:44993197-44994745 GCF_006386435.1 Epinephelus moara | reverse complement strand
ACAAATAAATTTTGCAGCTTACTCAATCAGTGCAAACAAGGGTTGCCTCCTTCGTCTGGCTCAAAGCCAAAGTGTTGCCATAGTGGCGCATTCTTTGATTTCTTCGAGACTAAATTGTCCGCCATTATCGACTCCCCAGGCTACAGTAGAGGCCTCAGCGCATGCGCACTCACACCCCCTAGCTCAGTCCCCGCCCCACCCCCACCCCCCCTCTCTCTCCTGCTCGCTGTGCGCTTGGTGAAGAGGCAGACACAGGTGCTCACAGACTCGGACGTACTATAAGCGGAGCGGACTCTGCGAGGAATGTCCGCAGTCATTTGGGCTTCCATAGTCGAGCGCACTTCCGCGTTGTAGTTTCCTGTAAAAATGTCCGTGAAAAATCCCCGCGAAGTGAAAAATATATGCCGAGCAGTCTTTTGTGTGACACTACTGGTGCACGGAGTGGAGTCCGCGCGGTCGTGCTTTGCGCGCACAGGGCTTGCGGACGTCCGCTTTTACCGGGTGGACCTCCACAGTGTCCGCTCCGCGTATGTTCCGCCCGAGTAGCTATGCAGTCCTGTCGGTCTCAAAAAAAAAAAAACCCGGTCCAAGACAGAGTACCGAACCGAATTGGTATTACCGAGAACCGACCCAATCCCAATCTCCGACAAGGAAATAGACAGCCCGACGTGCAATGAATGGAGACCTATTATCTTGCTTGAACACAGACAGCAAAATTCTTTCAACAATGTGACTCAAAATAATGATAAATTAGATTTTATTGATGTAAAATAATATGCTGATGGTGACATTTTCCACCGGTCCGCTGCGCTCTGAGTCTGGTGTCAGTGACATATGCTGCTCTGAGTCGCGCATCTGTCTGCTTGCGCTGCAGTGCGCGCCGAGGGTTTTAAATTTTAGTGTTAAATCAAAACTTAAACACTACTTATCAGCAACAAGAAGTGCTTTTTGTTTGTGAATATTTTTATCTTAATTCTAGGGTTGCAAGAAACTACCCTTTCGCCATAATTTTTAAGTTATTAACTTTTTTGGACTTTTTTTTTTTTTTCGCTCAGCCCCCACCCCGAGTGGCAGTCCGAGTGTGTCTACCTACACATCGTTGTTTGTAATAGTCACAAGGAGGAAAATAAATTACACATTCATGGATACTTTTTGTCAAAGCTTGAATGCCAAGAAAATGTAATACTTCATAAAATCACGATTAAGACTTTTTAATACTTTTTAAGGGCCTTAATTTTCTGACATTTGAATTATCAACTTTTAATACTTTTTAAGACCCCGCGGACACCCTGTAGTTAGTGCAGCAGACGACAGCAGCATTGACCATGGAAGTGCAATTCCTGCTATACAAGCATGAGAGCCGCAAGACGGGTCCTACGTTAATAGCTGCGGGGCGGGGTGGGGCGGGTTGTGAAAATAGTAGGGCTGTATCCAAATATTCGGATATTCGAATATTCATTTCTATGGGTAGGTATTCGTTATGAAAATTTGGTATTCGATGTTCGTTTTTTATTTACTTATTTTTTTTTTTTTTTTTTTTTTTTTTTT
>NC_065507.1:44987722-44992826 GCF_006386435.1 Epinephelus moara | reverse complement strand
GGCTTCCTACAACTTGTTTCAATGGTTCCAATTTAATCAGAAGACAAATTAAACAGGATGACTAGCCAATGTGAAAATCAAAAGAAAGCATAGAATAATGTACTGAAGGAGACTGTTGTGCCATCACATTTTTTGTGGTTTGAGAGCAAAGATCTGGTCGCCGCTGTGCAAAACTCCAACTCGCAATACAATTAGGTCGGGTCAAATTATTTCATAAATGCGGGACCCGCTGGTTGGAAAAAAACCCCGACCCACGTTACTTAGCTAACGTTATGCATTGTTAACATTAAATTTGTCATATGAGCAGTGTAACGTTAACGTAACATTAAGGCTATACTTGTGTATGTAAATTAAAAAGTGGCGAACTGTGTGAAATTACAATAAGGTGTGTAACGTAATTTTAAAAAACTAATGTGACATTTGACTGTCACATGAAAAATATTAATAAGATTAGTGTAGGATATAGGCCTGTAGCTACACAACAATAAATAATGCACAGACAGAATATGAGGACTGTGATGGCCACCACCTTTTTTTTGCTAAAATAAATTGATTATGATCTGTTGAACATTGAAGTAATTTAAGTTTTATTGTTTGCATGTAAAGGAGTCTGTGAAGTAGGTAACCTAACACATATATTACTTTTAATATCCATTTGTCTGTGTAAAGTTTTCCTCTAGGTGATCCAGAGAGACTGGATCAGTGGACACTCAACACGAGAAGACAGAACTGGACTCCGAACAAGACTTCCCGTCTGTGCAGTGAACACTTTGAGAGTCATCACTTCAGCACTGACTCCAGGTTAAAGACACCTTTTTTCATACAGTACCTCATAAAGAATCAAGAAACTTATTAGTTTAAAATGATGAATTATTGACCATAATACATTTAAATGCATTACATATATTACTAATTTTCATACATTACTAAGTACTTCTAACAGAGCAGCAAACAAAGGGTACTCTTCAAAATCTTCTCAGGCTCTGCTGCTGGGTGTAAGGTGCTTAGTTATCTTCAAGTACAAAGTTAAAATAACCAGGCCCACACAGAAATGGACTGCTTAATTATTTGCCAATGACAATGTTAAACATTAATGTTTTATCTGTAGTGTACAATTTGTTTGTCCTTTTGATTGTGAAATACAACATTCACTCAGTAATAAAGACAAAAGGAGTGCAAATATAAATAGAATTTATTGAAATTTCGAACAAGTTATAGATTAATATAAAAAACTCAACTTTTGCCATGACAGCCTGGGCTATGTTCAGGCCTAACAAAATGTGTCCTAAAGGCCAAATTCAAAAGCAGTGACACTGCCAACTGTAAGCAGTTCACTGCATTTGGGCGTGGTTTTTAAGACAATTAACTAATTTACTTAAAAACATCAAATTTCCCCTAGGTGTTAAATAAACTCCATCTTTCAAAAATAGCCCAGGACTGTCATGTCTGATGTGAGGGTGCTCAATTATGGCACCATTTAAACTCTGAACAAATGTAGCCATAACACTGTTAACAAATTTCCTGGCCTTATCAATCTTTGCTGGATTGCCACCAGCCTCCCACCTGCACCGTTGGGCCAATGAAGAAAATATTAAGCCATTCTTTTGCCTTCTCCAATCAAGGGGATCAAGGACAGTTGCCAACACCAAAGACTTTGTGTCCTCTGCCTTGGAGAATCGCCTTGTCAGGCTGTCAAGCATGGTCTTCCACAAGGTTTTGATGCCTGCTGAAGATGGACCCTCCTGTTGCAGCATCATTTTCAGGACAGACACACTGGGGATTATGCATGAGGCGGAAGACCCGGAGTGGCTCATCCCCAGGGTCACTTGCTCAAGCGGTTCCAGTGTCTCAATCAGGTTTGAAACTATAGGGCTCAAAAGGGCACGTGACTTTGCAATGCATTGTGTGTAACCAGCGCCATTTTTACGGGCAAATTGTTTTGTTTACATTGCATTGCACCGAGAGAGACATGAAGTGAGAGATTTAAATGGACCGGGCAAAGGAAAAGTGTGTCGGACGGTACCGAGACAAGCTGGACCCTGTTCCAAAGGCTCGGTACCTTGACAAAATCCAGAAAATAGGTGGAGTGGATCCGTATGAGCACGGAGACTGGACTCGGGATTTAAAAGCCCTGCCGCCACTGACTGAAGCTGAGCTTGTCCTCTATCTCGTCAACGGTATAAGTTATTATACCGGCGACGAATTTAGGAATGCCAAACCTTTAAGGGCTCATGGGCAAGCAAACTTTGGGTGGGTGCAGGACCACCGAATTTTACGCCTAAGACCGTCGTCATTTCAGAGGTATGTAAACTTTACAAGCCTCACTGTGTCCCACCTCCTTGTGGTGCTGCCTGTTTGCTTGCTCAGGTTTTGACATAACTTGGTGTCTGCTGGACCAATTTGATTCAAACAAAAAATATTTTGAAGCCTGAAATCCATTCTGCATTTATGTGGTAAATATGTATGGGCTTCTCGGTTATTTATTTCAGAATTAGGGCATTGTCACACCATAAATCTCTAACTCTCCATCGTCATACATGGGTGGGCACAACATGGAGTTTCTTTATTTTTAACTTTCACTTCTTAACCACAATTTAGGACAAGTTTACTCCTGTGGAGACAACTGAGAAACAATGTTTTTAGTGACATCAAGATGTGGTTTTTTTTTTCTTTTTTTAAAAACTGGATTAAAAGTCCTGACTACACAGCTGTGTTAGATTTGTCCCTAGTTCTATTTCAGCCCATCGATCTTCTTCCTGTAGCGATTGTTAGAACGATTGTGGCAGTTACTGACACAGCAAGTCTGCACCATTTTCGAACGATAGTTACTTTTAAAATGCTAAAAAATCATCAACAGAATACAAGCGTAGCCTTTGTTTGGCCAATACGGAGTGGCCAAAGTGACCTGCAAAGCTTTTAAGTGTGGCAATAATGTCCAGCACAGCTCTCTGACTGGAAAGGCTATGATTGATGACAAGCTGTAAAGTATGAGCAGCACAGCTTACGTCTGACAAGCTGTAAAGTATGAGCAGCACAGCTTACGTCTGGAAGCTCAGTTAGCCTCATGCCTTTAACTATGTTGGCTCCACCATCCCTGAGAACAAGAACCACACGATCTGTGTTTATTTTCCAGGAGTCCAGCATTTCCAAAAATGTCTCTTGGATGTATTGTGCTGTATGTGATCCCGTCATGATCTTTACATTTAGCACAACCTGCTGTCTGCTCCAGTCCTTGTGGATGAAATGTCCTGTGAGGCTCATCAATGATTCTGTAGTGCCTGACCAGCAGTCAGTGGTGAAGGCCATGTATGGTACCTCTTCTGGAATAATTCTTCCAGAAGGAGTCTTCACCTTTGTCACAACTGCAGCATATGTTTCATCCAGCATCTGTGTACGGTAGAATTTCTCATCCTTGATAGTGTAACTGGGCTCAGCAAGTTTCATAAGCTGCTGAAAACCAACGCCTGAGAGCACTGTGAATGGCTGGTTATCTGTAGCTATCATTTCTATAGCTATTACCGCTTATCTCCAGGTAGACTCCTCACGCCTCCTTTCCCCTGCGGCATCTGCACACGCTCCGCCTGCCATCTCACTCTCGCTCTCTCCCTCCCTCTAGCAGCCCCTCCCCTCAGCGAACAGAGACAGAAAGAGCAGGAGAGAAGAGGAAACAGCTTGTTGCGCTGCAGGGAAAAAAACTTTGCAACCATCAGCAAGTATCGGAGCCTTTTTTTCACCGAAAGCGATAGTTTGGAAAACGTCCTATCGGTCAAACCGATTAATCGGTCGACCTCTACGAGAAAGTATATGTAGAGTTCATCCGATTGTTCAAGTAGACCCCCACTTACTTTGAAAGCCCACCCAGTGTAACTAGTGTAACAATCACCAGCTTTACACCACACACGTGATCAATAAAAATTTCATCAGGCACATCAGGTGGTCCTCAGTGACTAGCAGATACATAAAATAAATCTTTTACACAACAGACATTTTGACTTGTCACTGTAGGAAAAGCACTGATGGAACAGAGCCATCGTAAAATAACATAATAATAATTAGTATTGATGTTGACTCTTTTATTCAAGTGTCCCTATAAGCCATGAGACTGGAATGGACCACAATGAAATAGCTCAATGGAATTCAGCCATCATTCCTATTAAAATGCATGGACAATATTTGCCCCCATGTATCAGTAAAGCCATAATACTGGTGTACCTTAGCATCTACTGTATGTCTGGACTGTACTCACACAGCATGACGACAAACCAGATGCTTGGCTGTGAGTTGGGTTGGAGTTCAAACTCTGAGGACATGAAGGCTCATTTTCTGGCTCCAGCTCATCATCAATGAAGATCACTCCCTGCTCCAGACGCTGCCTTTTACGGTTCTGAAGAACAAACACAGAAACTGAGCTGAGCGGAACATAACTCAACACTCACATTACAAAAATAGTGACAGCCAAGTTTGACAAAAAAAAAAACGCTATTTCACAAAACAACATGCTTATAATTAGTAAACCTTATCCTGAAGAATAAAAAGTGTGGTTACCTAAGGGAGGGGGTGATCAAGTAAAACTTTTATAAAAATGGGAGTTTAGAAATTTAAAAGAACCATTATAACATATATCATAATCTGAATTCTTATTGGTATATTTTGTCAAATATTGGTAGGTTTTTATTTACACGAATCGAAGAGATCCAGTGTCACAACCCCTCCTCTCTTTACCAAAAATTTTGTAACATATATATATATATATACTTTTTTGCATGTTTTCCACACTTAAATGTTTCAGATCATCAAACAAATTTAAACATTAGTCAAAGATAACACAAGTAAACACAAAATGCAGTTTTTAAATGAAGGGTTTTATTAATGAGGAAGAAAAAAATCCAAAGCTACATGGCCCTGTGTGAAAAAGTGTTTNATAACACAAGTAAACACAAAATGCAGTTTTTAAATGAAGGGTTTTATTAATGAGGAAGAAAAAAATCCAAAGCTACATGGCCCTGTGTGAAAAAGTGTTTGCCCCCTAAACCTAATAACTGGTTGGGCCACCCTTAGCAGCAACTACTGCAATCAAGCGTTTGCGATAACTTGCAATGAGTCT
>NC_065507.1:44970340-44984030 GCF_006386435.1 Epinephelus moara | reverse complement strand
ATATATATATATATATATATATATATATATATATATATATATATATATATGTTTGTGTGTACACAGACAGACAGACAGACAGAGATAGACAGATAACAACTACAGCTACCTTGTGTTCAGCAGTGCGAATGCGTTTCCTGTCTGGCTGGAAGTCCTTTTCCTTCTCACCGTCAGAGCTCAGGGAAGACTGGAATTTCTCAGACAGACAAGAGGCTGTAAACTGTTTCTTGAGCTGTGACTCCTCTGGTAATTGCACTGAAACAAAGCAATGGCCATACATTAAACTTTTAGATAATATANTGTGTACACAGACAGACAGACAGACAGAGATAGACAGATAACAACTACAGCTACCTTGTGTTCAGCAGTGCGAATGCGTTTCCTGTCTGGCTGGAAGTCCTTTTCCTTCTCACCGTCAGAGCTCAGGGAAGACTGGAATTTCTCAGACAGACAAGAGGCTGTAAACTGTTTCTTGAGCTGTGACTCCTCTGGTAATTGCACTGAAACAAAGCAATGGCCATACATTAAACTTTTTAGATAATATACAGTAACAAAAACTACGGGCCCTGACTTACAGCTAGCTGAAGCTGCACACAGCACAGCGCAACTGTCATTACAACAGTAGTTTCACACCAATGCAGTTGTTATTTTCAGGGCAAGCGCCCACGCTGTGTAAGCAGCAAATGTACTTGCACCTATGGGCGTGTTGGTCTTAAAATGAGAACCTGATCAGGTGCATTGTTGGCACATTGCAACTTTGAGGCAAAAGTCACATTGTCAGAGCCGTATTTGTTTGTCTTACACCTCCCACCACTGGAGGGAGCATTTTCACTGTCAATCAGATGGTAGTTTATTTAATCAGGTGAATCAGGTGAGACAGGTGTTGCTGGGATGAGAAGCAAACAGTTTTTTGACCGTGCGGCAATGTTTGTAAAAGGTTTTTTCTTTGAATACAAAAGTGGACTCTTATTGGAATGTGGATAATGTTTGTTTGAACTCAAGAGGTGTAAGTAATAAATCGATTGATCAATTATACTGGAAACAAGTGGACATTTAATCATTTGTTGCACGCGTCGAAACAATCAATAGGCAACCGCTGTGGCCGTTTTTTTAAAGGCAAAGTGGTCACTACATTAAGTCAAAAAACTGTTTCATTGAGGACAACGTTGGATTTCTGCAGTCGTTTGAGGACAGCGTTGGATTTCCCTGTTTCGCACCGGAGCTGTTGGAGCTGCGGATATCATCGGAGAAAGCCGGCACGGTATATGCATGCAGTCAACTCCAAGGTATGTGTAGCGCCACATCCAACAAAGGAATGGCCATTGTTTTAAATGTCTGCACACATAACTTTGCGTGTAAAATCCAATGCATTGGTGGTGACTGACTAAACAAACTGAGCGCATTTGTACATGGACTGACAGAACCTCCTGTTGGTACCGGTGATACAGACCCCTCTGTAAAAAATCAGACTATTAAAATGACCGCAAAGGTGCTTATGGAGAAAATTGCGAACTTACAAAAAGAAAGAAAAGCGAAATTCAAAAAGGCATACAGTCTCAAATAGAGTACTGTTGATGTGTGATAAAAGTTATGAAAAAGAGGCAAAGGGTACATTTGAAAAGTTTAATGATCTCTGTGATGATGCAAAAGAAATACATAAAGCTCTGATGGGTTTGTTACCACCAGAGAAGGTAAAAATGCTTGGGGTGTGGGTAGCATAGTGGATAGTGCCGGCACCCCATGTACAGAGGCAATGCGTCGCTGCAGCAGTCGCAGGTTCGATTCCGGCTTGCAACCCTTTGCTGCATGTCATCCCCCCACTCTCTCTCTCTCCCCCCCACTCTCTCTCTCTCCCCATTTCACACTGTCCTGTCAATTAAAGGCAAAAAGCCCAAAAAATATTCTTTGAAAGGTAAAGATGCTCAGTGTCAATGAATGTATTGTTGATGTAAACAAATGGCTGGTTGGCAAAGAATGTTGCCCTCCTGTTGACGGTGTCGATAATAACAATGGGGTTAATGTGGAGCCTCAGGACAGCATTTCAAATGTGGAATCTAATACTGCCAGCAAATGTTTTAGTCGCAAAAGTAATGTCTAAAAGGCCAGCAAGTCTACAACTTCATCTGCATATCTTCAAGCGGACGCTGAAAAAGCTGCACTCATGGCACGCACTGCTGCATTACAAGAAAAAAAACCTGCTTTGGAGGAGCAAGCAGAGCAATTAAGGAAAAAGGAGCAACTTGAAATCGAAACTAAAATAGCAGCATCTGCAGCAAAATTAGCAGTGTTGAATACCTTATGTCATGGCAGTGTTGCAAATGCACATTCGGATGGAATGGAATCCTATTTAAAAAAAGGAACAGCACTCAATCCTCATGCTGAAAAATACATCCCACAGCAAAAGGAAAATGCAGCTAATCAGACAAGATTAAAGCTGCAAACCTCTGGTCAAATAAAATCACATCAATCAGATTTAAATCCTGTTGGTCAGCAAGCAACACATTCTCAAGTCAATCCTCTAGTACCTGGAGAACTCCACAGTCTGCTACAAAGACAAAATGAAGTAACATCACTCCTTGTACAGACACAAAACTCTCAATTTCTACCACACAGAGAAATTCCTACTTTTGATGGAGATCCTCTGCAATTCAGGACATTTATCAGAGCTTTTGAACATTGTGTGGAAGCTAAGACAAAGAACAAAAGGAGATTGTTTGTATTACCTGGAGCAATTCACCAGGGGGCAGCCTAGAGATCTAGTGTGCAGCTGCCAGCACATGACTTCAGAAAGCGGTAACACTGTGGCTGAAGACCTTCTCCAAAAACATTTTGGAAATGAATCAAAGGTCAAAAACAATAATTCAGAAACGTCCTTACAAGCTCAGAGAGAAATGGAGAGTGACTGCACGTGACATTTCTGAAATGCAAAGACGTAAATCTGGTTTTATGGACATTGTCCAGTTCATTGAGTACCAAGTCAAAATCATTTCTGATCCTATTTTTGGTGACATCCAAGACACTCAAGTTGGTGTAAATAAAAGAAGCTACAAGACAAAGTTGCAACAAAAGTCACAGCTTTAAAGAAATACTTTTGCAACTGCTGTCTTCATGGCTAATGAACCAGTTGTGAATATAGCCAAGAAAAGCATTCAAACTCAAACACAAAGTATGCCACCTGCAATTCCAAACATTGTTTCCTGTTTGTATTGTACACATGGACATGCATTGGAGCATTGTCCACAATTGAAAAAGAGAATGCACCGGGAAAAGTTGAACTTTCTAAAAGAGAAAGGAGTTTGCTTTGGTTGCTTGTGTATAGGGCACATGAGCAAGGATTGTAATAAGCGCATATCTTGCAAAGATTGTAATCAGAGTCATCCCAGTGTTCTTCACATTGAGAAAAAGGAGAAAGGCAAAGCCGAAGATCAGCCAAAGGAACTGTCGGTGAGTGGCACAGCTGTCTCAACTTGTGGTCAAACAGGGGCCGGGGGCAGTAACGGCATCCTTTCGATCTTACCTGTCAATGTTAAATGTACAAAGGGAAACAAAGTCATTTAAATGTATGCGTTTCTGGATCCAGGAAGTACGGACACGTTCTGTTCTTAAAGTCTAATGGAAAGGCTGAACCTCAAAGGAAAAAGAACAAAGATTCATTTATGCACAATGGTAAACAATACTACTGTTACAAGTTGCATTGTCAAAGGCTTAGAGATCTCTGAACTTGCTGGCAAGAAGTTCTTTGGACTTCCTAATATGTTCACACAGAAAGAAATGCCAGTGTCGACAACCAATATCATCACCAAAGAAGAGATGTCTAAGTGGTCATACCTGAAAGGTGTACATATCCCCCACATTAACACTGATGTTGATTTGTTGATTGGCACAAATGCCTCAAAGTTAATGGAACCATGGGAAGTTATCAACAGTCAAGGAGAGGGACCATACAGTAAGAACTCTGCTTGGTTGGGGGGTTAATGGACCTCTGCGTGAAAACAGTGCAATGCAGTATGGCTACCCTGCTGTTGCTGTTAACCAGCATTGTGTTGACAAATTAGAAGAGCTGATAAACCAGTACAATCATGATTTCAGTGAAAAATTCTCTAATGACAAAGAGGAGATGTCAGTAGAGGAAAGGAAATTCATTGAAATAGTGGAAAATTCAGTGCAGCTTAAGGATGGCCATTACATGATGAAGCTGCCTTTCAAGACACCCCATGTAAACATGCCAAACAACTTTTTCCGTTGCTATGCAACATATCAGTGCACTGAAAAGGAGACTTCTGAAGGATGAAAGTTTTCACAAAGAATATTCTAACTTTCTTACTGATGTCATCAACAAAGGTTATGCAGAACAGGTGCCAGAGCATCAGTTTAAAGGCTCTGACAGGAAAATTTGGTATCTCCCTCACCCTGGAGTATACCATCCACAGAAAGGAAACCTGCGTGTTGTTTTTGACGGTGGGGCAGAATTTAAAGGAGTCTCATTGAACAGTCAACTTCTGCAAGGACCAAACCTGACAAGCTCTTTGCTGGGAGTTTTGACGCGATTCAGGCAGGAACCAGTGGCAATCATGTCTGACGTGCAATCAATGTTCCATCAGGTCAAAGTTGCATTAGAACATCTGGACTTTGAGGTTTTTGTGGTGGCCAGAAGGTAACCTGGAGCAAGAACTTGTACAGTATTGTATGACTGTCCATTTGTTCGGAGCAGTATCTTCTCCTAGCTGTGCATGTTTTGCTCTAAGAAAAACTGCTGATGGTAATCAAAACCGTTTTCCACCAGAAGTAATTGACACACTCAAGAAACTTTTATGTGGATGATCTTTTGAAAAGTTTGCATTCTGGAGAAGATGCTGTTCTCATGGTCAAGAACCTCACAGCTCTCTGCAAGTTAGGAGGCTTCAATCTTACAAAGTGGATTAGCAACAGTCGAAAGGTGCTGTTGGTAATTCCAGAGGAGCACAGATCCAAGAACTTCAAGGAGTTGGATCTAGACAGAGACAAGCTGCCAGTTGAACGGGCTCTTGGACTGCAGTGGTGCACTGAGACTGACACCTTCAAGTTCAAGTTTAACATCCGAGAACAGCCACACACAAGGCGTGGTATGTTATCGATTATCAGTTCTGTCTATGATCCTTTGGGTTTCTTGGCTCCTTTAACAATCCCAGCTAAGATGATTTTGCAGGACCTGTATCGTTTGAAGTATGGTTGGGATGATCCAGTACCTCAATCCTTTCAACAGAAATGGAACAAATGGTTGGAAAATCTTGAAGGAGTGGGAAGTTTTGAGATCAGTAGATATTTCAAACCTAAATATTTTGGACAGGTTACGTCTGCTCAACTACACCACTTCTCTGGTGCCAGTGAGAATGCATATGGCTCTGTTACTTACGTCAGGTTGCAAAACCACAAGAACGAAGTCCATGTTGTTTTTGTACTCAGCAAGTCCAGGGTGTGTCCACTAAAGCAAGTGACTATTCCTCGTTTAGAACAGACAGCTGCTGTTCTTGCCGTTAAAGTGGACAAAATGCTACGATCAGAACCTCAGCTTCCTATGGAGAAGTCGCAAATTCCGGACTGATAGTACATCAGTACTAAAATACATCAACAACGAGGACAAAAGGTTCCAAACATTTGTAGCAAATAGAATAGCAACAATAAGAGAAGCCACAGATGTTTCTCAATGGAGATACATTCCTACAGCACAAAACCCTGCAGATGATGCCTCAAGGGGGCCGAAAATTGAACATTTGGTTCAAAAGAGATGGACTGAAAGCCCAAAGTTTCTATGGAAATGCTGATGACCCAGAAATGAAAAGGAACCTTGCAGTGCATGCAGTTGTCACTGAAGATGTTTCAAATGCCACACAGAAACTGATCACTTACTTTTCCAGTTGGGAAAGGTTGAAAACTGCTGTAGGTTGGATTCTCAAGTTGAAAATGATTGTCTTGACTTTAAGCGAGAAAAGGAAGCAGTTAATCTCTGCAAATACCAGTGATGATGGTCGTCACCTGACTGGCGTCAATTTGGAGATGCAGAAATTTAAAGCTTCACTAGGAAGACAAAGTTTGTCTGTAGATGATCTCTTTGAAGCTGAGACATCTATTGTTCGCTTCAGTCAATGGGAAAGATTTCACAACGAGGTTGTTGCACTAGCATCTGGAAGATCTATGGTAAAAAGGGAGAGCGCCATCCACAAACTTGATCCAATTTATGAAAGAGATCTTTTGAGAGTTGGAGGACGGCTAAATAGAGCTTCCATGCCTGATGTAAAAGCACCCACTCATTCTAGCCAAGGACCAGCACATCTCAACTCTTATACTCCGTCATATTCATGACCAACTGGGTCATGGTGGTAGGAACCACATACTCTCCAATCTGAGGAAAAGATACTGGACTACAAGTGCTAATCCAGCAGTGAGAAAGGTAATAGCAGAATGTTACCTCTGCAGGGGTTACAGAGGAAATGTGGGTTAACAAAAAATGGCAGATCTACCCCCTGAGAGAATTTTTCCAGATCCCCCACTGTTCACAAATGTTGGTGTGGATTATTTTGATCCAATTGATGTGAAGAAAGGTCGTAGCATCCTGAAGCGCTACAGAGTACTTTTCATTTGCATGGCAAGTAGAGCAGTGCATCTGGAGGTTGCGTACTCACTTGATACAGACTCCTATCAATGCCTTAAGAAGATTCATCTGCCAGAGAGGACAAGTAACTCTGATGCGATCAGACAATGGAACCAATTTCATAGGAGCGGAAAGGGAACTCAGAAGCCTTGGCTTCAATAAATCAAAACAAAGTACAGAAGATCATGGCACAGAAAAGTTCAAGTTCAAGTTCAAGTTTCAACCCTCCAGCTGGATCCCATCATGGCGGCATTTGGGAACGCATCATTGGTATGGTGAAAAAGATTCTAAACACTGTTCTTCATCAGCAATGTTTAGATGACGAAGGGTTTCACGCTGTACTATGTGAAGTGGAAGCCATGCTAAAGGACCGCCCCATTACTACACTGTCTGAAGATCCCGATGATCTTGAGCCGCTGACGCCAAATTACATCCTTCTGATGAAAGGAAAACCAGCTTTGCCACCTGGACTCTTTGACAGAGGAGATTTGTATATCAAAAGAAGATGGAGACAGGCTCAATATTTAGCCAATCCATATTTCTGAGTAGAGAAAATGCAGTTTATGGGTTAAAAAGAGTTCTTGTAAAGGGAACTGTCAGTTTTTTGTTTGTTTTGTTTGTTTCTAAGGTAATGGCTCCTTATGTAACACCTGTTTTTTATTTTGAATTGTTTTGTCTTCTGCCAGAAACAATTAGGGGCCGGTGTGTCAGAGCCATGTTTGTTGATGTTTGTCTGTTATACCTGAAATAAAAGATAAAGTCCACACACCAGAAGCTGCTCCTTGAAAATTTATTTAGACGTAACGTTTCGGGCTCCTGCCCTTCATCAGACATGAAGTAAATGTGGATACACCTCCATATATACAACCCCTTAGGGTCACCTGACACAATCAGGTGATAAACCACAGGTGTGAGAAAAATAATAGTATCAATCAGAAAGAAAAAAAATCAGAAAAGGATGCATGTACACCTAATTCAATTATATCTATGCACAAGCATAGGAAAATACATGCATACATAGATTCAATTCAAAAGATCAAAATACAATACAATGCAACAATACCAAAATACCACTACCAAAAATTATTTTAGAAAATCTTTAAGAATTTGCGCAGGTGTAAGGCCTACAGTGCAAATGTAAATATAAACATATTACACACACTTTAAATATCACATGAAGAGAGCATCAGGTGAAGACCTTCATAAACTTCTGCTATATTAAAAGGGAAAAAAATGTTCTGTAGAGGCATCTCTAACAAGTATCAAAACCACAGCGATATGACAAATGCAGACAACATGAAAACATGGCTCACACAGTAGTAGCAGAAAAAAATCAAATACAACATCATACCAGCTACTGAGGGAACAATGTAAACACAACTGGCAAGTTCCTAGACCCATAAAAATGAAGCGCACGAAGCAAACACATCATAAAAAAGGCCTCAAGTCAAAATCTACATTGAGCCCTTTGGGAGCCAAAAGTGTCGACACTTTGGCTGCTACTGTGTGAGCCAAGGTTGGGTCGGTTCTCGGTAATACCAATTCGGTTCAGTACTCCGTCTTGGACCGGGGTTTTTTTTTTTTTTTTTTTTGAGACCGACCAGACCGCATAATCGGGCGGAACGTACGCGGAGCGGACTCCGCGGAGGTCCGCCCGGTAAAAGTGGACGTCCGCAAGCCCTGTGCGCGCAAAGCACGACCGCGTGGACTCCGCTCCGCGCACCAGTGTCACACAAAAGACTGTTCGGCATGTATTTTTCACATGGCGGGGATTTTTCACGGACATTATTACACGGAGTCCGCTACACTTATAGTACGCCCGAGTCTGTGGACACCTGTATCTGCCTCTTCACCAAGCACAGCTAGGGGGTGCGGGTGCGCATGTGCCGAGGCCTCTACTGTAGCCTGGAGTTTGTTTAATAGTGACGGGGAATCAATAATGGCGGACAATTTAGGCTAAAAAAAAAAACAAAGAATGCTCCACTATGGCAACACTTTGGCTTTGAGCCAGAAGAAGGAGGCAACCCTTGTTTGCACTGATTGAGTAAGCTGCAAAATTTATTTGTAAGGAATAAAAGAAACAACTTGTTACTGTCACTCTGTTGTCCTATGGTCGTTTTTTTATTTTAAATGAGTCAGTTGCACCCGGTATTACCGACTTGATGCGTTGTTTTTTTTTTACAAAAACCGGACCGTTTGTTTCTTTTCTCATACCAACCCAACCCTAGTGTGAGCCATGTTCTCATGTTGTCTGCATTTGTCATATCGCTGTGGTTTTGATACTTGTTAGAGACGCCTCTACAGAACGTTTTTTTCCCTTTTAATATCGCAGAAGTTTATGAAGGTCTTCACGTGATGCTCTCTTCATGTGATATTTAAAGTGTGTGTGATATGTTTATATTTACATTTGCACTGCAGGCCTTATACTTGCGCAAATTCTTAAAGATTTTCTAAAAGAATTTTTGTAAAGTGGTGTTTTGGTATTGTTGCATTGTATTGTATTTTGATCTTTTGAATTGAATCTATGTATGCATGTATTTTCCTATGCTTGTGCATAGATATAATTGAATTAGGTGTACATGCATCCTTTTCTGATTTTCTTCTTTCTGATTGATACTATTATTTTTCTCACACCTGTGGTTTATCACCTGATTGTGTCAGGTGACCCTAAGGGGTTGTATATATGGAGGTGTATCCACATTTACTTCATGTCCGATGAAGGGCAGCAGCCCGAAACATTACGTCTAAATAAATTTTCAAGGAGCAGCTTCTGGTGTGTGGACTTTATCTTTTATTTCATACTTACCTTTTGGTCCAGCACCCAGCATTAAGTTTTTGGGATGTGCGTGCTACCTTTACCTGTTAGTGTCTGTTATACCTCCCACTATTGGAGGGAGCAGTTTCACTGTCAATCAGACGGTAGTTTATTTCATCAGGTGAATCAGGTAGACAGATTTTGCTGGGATGAGAAGCAAACAGTTTTTTGACCGTGCGCCAATGTTTGTAAAAGGTTTTTTCTTCATACAAAAGTGGACAGTTATTGGAAAGTGGATAACGTTTGTTTGAACTCAAGAGCTCTAAGTAATAAATCGATTGATCAATTATACTGGAAACTAGTGGATATTTAAACCTGTTAAAACCTAAAGACCCCAAATTGGGGGACTTTGAGAGCGACTTTGCAAACAGTGTGAAACAATGCACTGATCACAAAGAATATAGTGATGTTGCACATCAAATTAAACAGCAGAACCTGGGCTACAAGGCTGTAAAAACCCTTTTTACATGCCCCAAACACAGCTCAAACAACAACTAAATAAACAACAACAAATCCAACTCCATACAGCACTGATATCCCAACCCACTTGGTATATTTCAGGCTCTAACTCGACGACACGTTATGCAAAACACACGCCATTCATCTCAAATGAAAGCAGAGACTCCGCTGTTTCCACACATATGCCAAAGCACTCTACACCAAAGTATCGGAGAGATAGAGGCCAAAGAACAACAACAACAGAAATCGTTTCGCCTAGCTATAGTTGTAATATTTCTCTTACCTTTGTTGTTTTTGCCGTGAAAAGCTCATTCTGCTGTTAAATCACACTACTTTCTGGTTGACCGACATGTTGTCCAGCATTCAAGTGAATCCGGGCGAACATGATGGCCTTCAGGTTCCGGGGATAAGCATAACAATGACCACTCACAGCAGCCGACATCTCCCCCACAATGCGTTCTGCTGAGTCTGATTGGCTTACAGTACTGTCAATCTCGTTTTGGTGGGTATAGCGTCATTCTATTGGCTCTAACGAATCAAACGAGGTGTCAATCACTCAAATCGACCAATCCGTCACAGAGATACGAGCCTCCAAAGCACAGAAGAGAAAATCTGTTTCACATGTAGTAGGTGTGTATTAGTCAGTTTGGAGTGGGAAATACATGAAAAAAACTAAACGGACAGTTGTATGTGTATATCCTAAACATCATTAGGGATTTACAGAAACAAAAAATGAAAGATATAGGATTGTACATGAAAAAAATCTCATGCAAACATGGTGCAATTTTGGAGAGTTCGCCTGAATTTTCTGTACTGAAACCTCTCTAATATTCTTCTGCTTCACTTTATCAGAATCAACCTTTGCAGAGTTAATGTTCACATACTGTACTATGATTTGATAGAGGTTTAGAGCTGCAGCTGCATCATTCCAAAGGGATACTCATCCTGAAAATGTTTTTTTTTTTTTTTTAGGCGAACCTCAAAATGTTTCATTTGTGCTGTGTGCCATCTTCATTTACTTTCATTTTCATATATAACACACACACATATACTGATATTTACACACCTTAACAAATCTCACAAATGTTCCCTTTACTATAACACCAAAAGTATTCAAATAGACCTTGTGGTTGCAGAGATATATTCATTTCATTATGGGTATGCAATTTTCAAGCAGAGGCCTATAAAACAGGCTTAGGGTTATTGTTGCACACGTCGAAACAATCAATCAGCAACCGCTGTGGCCGTTTTTTGATAGGCAAAGGGGTCACTACACAAATAGCACAAAGTTTTCCTGTTATTTTACTTTTCCATAACTTTTTACCCCATTTCCATGCCTTTATTTAGAGAGTTTAAAATGTGTAGGTCTACATAACGATACAACCATGCATTATGGAACACACACTTCTCAGGTAAATTTGCAGACAAGCAAACAGCGAGGGCTTACTTAACTTGCTTATTAGACAATTTGCTTATTGCTGCCAATTGGTGTCTTGTGCCAACAGACCAGACCGGCACATATAAATAAGCTACTTGTGAAACCTCAAGGCCACAGCCCTTTTGGAGGGATAAAAACACTAAAGATCCTTTAGATGTCTGTGCAATCTAACATGTGTTTGGATTATAATTTTGACAAAATTGTATGTATGCTAACATCATCATCACCAACGCTGAGGGGGAGTGCAGCATTGTGACAGAAAGGGAGCAAAAACAAAAGTGTTAGGTTTAACATTTTGTTCAGTGTAAGACACAAATAATTAATATTTTTAATCTGATATCACAAGCACCTTTATTAATATGTAAATGTTGTGTGAATCTAGGAAAATAAATACCAAAAAATCTATGTCTACCTGTATTTGAAATGACCAACTACCACTGTCCTACAGGGGAGGCTGATTCAGGCAAAAGAACTGTTATGCATGTTTCAAATGCTACTACAAATAAACTTACAAACTGAAAGAGACTTACTTTTTTCAGGTGCTGCCATCTCTTTTGAGGGTGACACAGTTAGGTCCACAACAGCTGGTTTGGCTGCTGTTGTAGCTACGGTCCTGCTGGCTTCGCTGTGGCACACACACTGACAGGGGGTAGTGAAATTTGACTTCTTACAGTCTCCACCATTTTTATCCAACCAGCTCTTGTCCTCGCCAATGCTTCCTCCTCCTTGTAATTTCGCTGTCATCAAACAATGAGACACAGATAAAACTATCAGTGACAGACTCTCAGCTGGTACACGGGGTAGGCAATGGAAAACGCCAATGTGAATTTTACCATATCATTACAACAACACAAATTCAAGTTGTATCTAGTTTCACTATATAGATGTTAGATATAAGATGCAGTCAGTTACTTTTATGAAATTAACTCTGTCATTTTTGCTGAAACTGTCACTATATTCTGAAAGAAGTGCATGGGACAGATTCCAGTCTGTGAAAAAATCATGTCCCTCACCTTCTTCCTACTGCCTCTAGTGGCATTCGCTAAAATCAGACTGCGGCACAGTCAGGAACAATCAATCAGAGCCAAGGAGTCTCTAAAGCAGCTGTCAATCATGTCAATCACTGCTTGTGAACTGCAGTCAAGTGGGTCTACTTGCCTATACAATTGTGTTCTGTTTCTTTAATACTGTGAGAAGGACATACCAAACTGAGCCTGCTGCCACCCCAGAGCAGAGCAGAGCAAGGACAAGCTCTTTCCACTTCCAGTGGGGCTCTCCAGCAAACAGTGCTGCCCATAGTTCAGACCTCGTACAATCTGCAGATAAGGTACAGAAACAATCACTAAATGCAAAATCTATAAATAGCATTGCACAATTTTAAGTACAAGTGTTCAGGGTATTCGTACCTTTTTCATGGATAATTTTAAAAACCACACCCTACAACACAGTCCAGGAAACAAAGAGGTTGTAAGTATGAACTGCTTTAAGAATCAGATAGACATAACTTGGGGTTTGACTCAGGTTCCACATACTGCACCAACCTGTGCCATTCCACAGAGATACATGATTTTACATGTATTTTGACATTAATAGGCCACCTGGGGGTTTTCTCTGTAAAGTTTAAATGTTCCCCCATGTTTGGACAGGATTCCTGCACTTGTCCAAAACACAAAGACATGCAGTTTAGGTGAACTGGAAACTCTAAATCAGAGATTCCCAACTGGTCCAGCCACAGGGTTCAGATTTGTCCTTAGTCATTAGTTCAAGGTCCCCACAGTTTACAATACTCAGCGTCATACTCATCACTTGTATTGACCATGTTGTCAAGCTAGTTTGCCGTAGGGGTGTGCGATATGGGCAAAAAAAATCTCAGTTTTTTTTAATTTTCCAATAACAATGATCTGACGATATCCTTTAAAATGTGATTTTTTTAATTTATTTTTTTACAAAAAAATGCTGTTAAATCTCTTACCAGGACATCTATGGATGGACACAATGTTTCAGAACAACAGCTCGTTTATTTTCTTCAAACTTAAGCATTCAAGAGACTCCCAATTAAACTCCAATTTAGAGACATTAAATGTGTAAACATTCAGGTTCTCTGCTCTGAGGTAAATTGTGCAGCATACAAGCATAAGCAAATAAATGACACATTACCATTTCTTAATATTGTTAAAGTGCTCCATACATGTTCTGCAAATATATATATATATATATATATACATACACATACACACACACATATATACATATATATATATACATATACATATATATATAGACATATATATATATACATATATATATACATATATATACATATATATATATATATATATATATATATACA
>NC_065507.1:44963185-44966249 GCF_006386435.1 Epinephelus moara | reverse complement strand
ATAGAACATGCCAAGACGCACAAAAAATCCTCTTGGACCCATGCCGTAAACCCAACAGGAAGTCGGCCATTTTGATTTGAATTTTTGACATGTTTGAACGAACTCCTCCTAGGGATTTCGTCCGATCGACTTCAAAGTTGGTACAGATCATCCTGAGAACATGCTGATCAAAAGTTATTAAAAGCTTTACTCTATGTCAAGGGGCATGGCCGCTAGGGCATGACAAACTTTGGCGACTTTAGTTTTCTCGCCATCAAATTTCGAACGGACCTCACCCCCACATACTTGATCTCAGCAGCTTCAAACTTGCTGGACATGATGATGGCTCCACCCCGAATGACCAGATATATTAATATCCCACCTTACTCATAGCGCTCCCCGGTGGTAACAGGAAGTGACCAGTTTTTACTTTAACATGTACTGATGACACAAACTTGACCGCATCAACTTCATTCCACTTCTAATGCATGCAGAACAAGTTGGTGAAGCTACCTTATGAACGCTGTAAAGCTACATCTAATGGTGTCCCTGTGGCGGCGTGGTGACTATCGATCCCTCGCCACTAAATACGTTTGGCTTTTTGATGGCTTCAACAACCTCACCTCCTCATGAAAATTGATACACGGGTCAAGAATGGTGAGCTCTTTCATCTGATAGGGGCGCCCCCCCCTGGGGGGGACAAAATGCCTCTAAAATGCCCCCCCTGAAATTTTCAAAAACCCCTCCCCATAGGGGTTTTTTTGGAGTTGGAACATGAAAATTGGTACACATGTGTATGTTGTCCAGATGCACAAAAAAGTCTCTGGCACCAATGGTCTACTCCAAACAGGAATTCAGCCATTTTGATTTTGACTTGTCATTTTGGCATGATTTCCACATATTGTATTTTCACGAACTGGTCCTAGGGATTTCATCCAATCGACTTCAAATTTTTTACAGATCATCCAGATCAAAAGTTGTGCTCTGCATGTCTGTAGGTCAAAGGGCGTGGCTGCTATTGTGCTGCCATTTTTGATCCATCGCCATGCATATTCAAGCAGCTCTCTCTCCCACATAATTCATCCAAACTGCTTCAAAATTTCTGTACATGATAAGAGCCCCGCCCTCAACGCCTCCATATGCTCATAGGCAATCTTGCACATGCCGCCCCCTTGTGGAAACAGGAAATGCCCGATTATACATTGACATTGTCCGATTTGCTCAAACCTTCACGTGTGTGATGAGGGTCCGCCCCTGGATCCACCTGCACACATTTAGTTACACTCCCAGTGCCCCTGGTGGATGAACAAAACATTGCGTTTTTTCGCTCCTGCCAGGGTTTTTTCTCCCTTCTCACTTCGCGCCACAGCCCCAGTGTGCCTCAGGCCCCCACGGTTGCATGGGGGAGCGAGGGCCCGATCACAGCTGCTTGCAGCTTTAATTAGGGCCCAAGCGACGACAAAGTCATCCGTGAGGACCCTATTGTAATCACACTGTTTATTATTATTATTATTATTAGGGACCGAGCCTAGAGGCAGAGGACTGCTCACAGAGTAGTCCTCGCCAAAGGCGAGGACCCTATTGTTTTTGGTGCATTTATTCTTTCTTTCTTTCTTTCTTTCTTTCTTTCTTTTTCTTTCTCCCGCCGCCTCTTTGAACTGGAATTTGACCCCCTAAACATGCTCAAAAACTCACCAAAATTGGCACGCACATCAGAACCGGTAAAGTGCCAAAATGGGCTCTCTAGCGCCACCTAGGCACACAAAAATGTCCGCTACGGCCTGTAGGAACGTCGTAGAAACATGAAACCAAAACTGCCGTGTTCGTCTCATGAAGACCTAAAAATCACGCGCTGACACCCCTGACCTAAATCCAACAGGAAGTGAGCTATTTGCCCTTTCAAAGTAAGATTTTGCCTTAAAACTGCCTTTCCTAAAAAATCTTCTTGTCATACACCGTGTATCCTATCGGCTTCAAACTTGCACAGATGACAGATCAACTCCTTCTAATCAGATCTTATTTATAACTTTTTCATTACTCGATTAGTTTGGATTTTATGGCCTCATAAAGGTGAGATGTCAGAAAAACATCCTGACGATCTTCGAAAGCTGTTCCATAGGAAATGAATGGCAGCAGGGGGGAGAAAGAGACCAATCTTTGGGCTTTTTCTGGCCTTTACAGCGTCTCCATACTTTGTGTTACAGACTCCATTCCAACTCTCAAATGTTGCCACAGGTCTCATCTATTCACTCATGTTTTCATCTTTTTCATATCTTTTACCGTTTTTAATCTGTGCCTCTCAAAGTACCATGAGCAAAAGTGGAGAAATTGTCAGTTTATCATGGGTGTGTATTGCACGGAATGCTGTGAGCTAGAGTGGAGAGGTTCTAAAAATCGTCTAAAACTTTGGTCTTTAACTCGCTGCCATGGCCACAATTTTCACTGTACAGACACAATTTATACCACAAAACGTAGGAAAATTTGTCCTGCTCACAGATATGTTGACATGGAATCTCTCACACATAGACATTTTTGCTGAGTGGCTCCAAAGCGAAGGGAGCGCCGATTTTTTTCTCGTTCACTCCCATGTAAACTCAGAGGAGAAATTTCTGGAAACAGCTTAGGTGCAACACATTTTAAACTCGCTCCTCTGACCACATTTTTGACTCGAGAAATATAAAACACGACACGTGTGTTCACGTGAGGTGGTTGTCTCTCACAATCACTTTATTTTCTTGATTGGACCAACGGTTTGGGTATGGCAAGAATTTATTCGAGGAGTTAAAACCCATTATAAACAGCCTTTCCTGATCTGCTCTCTCATGAGCTCTCTGTGTGCCCCTCAGGTGCAGGCAAGTCATTAATCGCCATGACAACGGCTGCACACACAGACACGCACACACGGCTCTCTCTGTCTGTGTGTCTCACAATCTTTAAAGGACAGATTACAGCAGCAGAATCTTCATTTGAAACAGCAAATACACATTATTAACCACTAAAGTGCCAAAATGGGCTCTCTAGCGCCACCTAGGTGCACTAAAATGGCCACTGTGGCCCGTAGGAATGTCGTAGAAATATCAAACCA
>NC_065507.1:44957800-44961460 GCF_006386435.1 Epinephelus moara | reverse complement strand
AGGATTTTCTGATGTTTGTGGCAATATGTTTGATATTTCTAAATAATTCACAGTGACGACATAAGCTGGGGGCCGAAACGGGCGCGAGTGCGAGGTCCCGCCCAACGCTGCTTGCAGCTTTAATTATTATTATTCTTTCTCCCGCCATCTCTTTAAACTGGAATTTGACCCCCTAAACATACTTCAAAACTCACAAAAATTGGCATGCATGTCAGGACTGGCGAAAAATTTTATGAAATGAAAAGATTAATCCAAAAAGTGCCAAAATGGCCTCTCTAGCGCCACCTAGCCGTTTAGACACACTGAAATGGCCGCTGCAGCTTGTAGAAATGACGTAGAACGATCAAACCAAAACTGGCTTTTTCGTCTCATCAAGACCTACAAATCACGCCCTCACACACCTGACCTAAACCCAACAGGAAGTGAGCTATTTGCCCTTTCAAAGTAAGATTTCGCCTCAAAAATGCTCTTTTTTCAAAATCCTTCAAAAAAACAAATCCTCCTACACCGTTTATTGTATTGGCTTCAAACTCGCAACCCTTACAGATCAACCCATGGGGAACAAATCTTCTGTACAACTTTTTCATTACTCGAACGGTTTGGATTTTATGGGCTCTCAAAGGTGAGAAGTTACAAAACCTCATGATGATTTTTGTGCCACCTACACACACTAAAATGCCCACTGCGGCCGGTAGGAATCCCGTAGAAAGACCAAACCAAAACTAGCTTTTTCGTCTCATCAAGACCTACAAATCTCGCGCTGACACCACTGACCTATCTCCAACAGGAAGGGCGCTATTGCCCTTTCTATGTAAGATGACGTTTTTCACAAATTCTCTCTCTCAAAATATATTTGCTCCTACGCCGTTTATCATAACTGCTTCAAACTTGCACACTTGACAGCTCTACCCCTGGTGAACATTACTTGTGAAGGACTTTGTCATTACTCGAACGGTTTGGATTTTATAATTGTCAAAGGTGCAGGACACAAAGCCTCATGAGGATCTTCGGAAGAAAAGATGAGGGCCAACACATCTTAAACTTGCGACTAATGTCGCATTTTTGACTCCATACACATAAAAGCTATATATGTCTGCGTTCAGAACAAGTTTTTCTATCCGGTGATGTCTTCAGATTGACGATCGGACCCACGGTTTGGGAACTGGAAGGAACCCAACAGGAAGTGAGCTATTTGCCCTTTCAAAGTAAGATTTCGCCTCAAAAATGCTCTTTTTTCAAAATCCTTAAAAAAAAAAACAAATCCTCCTACACCGTTTATCGTATTGGCTTCAAACTCGCAACCCTTACAGATCACTGAAGTAACTGTTACTTTTATGAAAAAAACATGATTTGTGATTTACTTTCTATATAATAAATGTTGGATGGAAATTTTTTTTCTATTTATCACAGTTTGTGATATGTGAATGATTAATAACACCCGTTTTGATGCATTTTTTTTTTTTGGGCAGTCTCAATTTTTTTATAAACATAAAAAACAAACATGTTTTTTGTCCTTGTTGAAAAACAACCATAAAAATATTAAATATTAATATTTTTTTCTACTTTTCTTTTCTTTTTTTTTTTGCTTAAATCTTTTAACCAACTCCTACTCAGATTATACATACCAAATATTCATTGTGGATATGTGTGTGTGTGTGTGTGTGTGTGTGTGTGTGTGTGTGAGAGTGTGTGTGTGAGAGAGAGAGAGAGAGAGAGAGAGAGAGAGAGAGAGAGAGAGAGAGAGAGAGAGAGAGAGAGAAACAGTAATGTCACCTTGCAGCAACCTGCAGCTCATAATTTGCATTTTTTAGCTACACACTCACTCACTCAATCTTTTTTTAGTAGCTATACAGCCACAGCCTCCAGACATCCATATCAATCATCAAGGAAATGGGTGTGCACAACAAACTGATAGAGTCAATAAAAAAATCATTCAGACCTTTTTGTATAGGCCCAGTTAATTATTGCAATAATAACAGTGTTCAACATAACATTTTTTCCCCACTGGCCCCTTGTATATTCTTACTGGCCCAAGTAAAGAGAAAGAGAGAGAGAGAGAGAGAGAGAGAGAGAGAGAGAGAGAGAGAGAGAGAGAGAGAGAGAGAATGAATATAAAACTTAATTTAATTTAACTTCATTTCATTTAACTCCATTATACCATATCGTAGTGCGTGATGGTACATACAGCAGTACTCGCAGAAGCTGATGTATGATGTCACAGCCTCTGTGTACTCATCCACTTCTTGACCTCACAACAGGTTTACAGAGCTTTAACTTCTGCCTGTATGAGGGAATCAGGTGTTGTGGTCAGAGTGGCCCAGTGCAGCGCGGGGGATGGCGTGATAGGCATTGTTAACAGTTGTGTAACAGTGATCCAGGATATTCTTCTCTCTGGTCGGACATTTTATAAACTGTTTGTATTTGGGGAGTTCATGGGTGAGGTTACCTTTGTTAAAGTCGCCAAGGACAGCCACTGTTAGTGTAAAAACAGATATCTCCACCTTTAGTTTTGCCAGAGAGTTCTGTGTTACAATCCGCTCAAGAGTTGGAAGCCTGCCAGCTGCAGTGCAGAGTCCGGTATCAATCCACACAGCCACGTCTCCGTGAAGCACAAAACTGCAGGTGTAGAAAAGTGCAGGTGTAGAAAAGTATCCGTTTTTCACCATCAGTAGCTGAAGTTCATCCAGTTTACTGGCCAGCAAACGCACGTTGGAGAGAAATATACCTGAATGGCAGCGGTGTACGGTGTCCGCGTTGGCGGAGACGCACAAGCGCACTGGCACGTTTCCCCCTCCTCCAGTGTTTCATTGCACGATCAAAGGTGAGGGCACCTTTGGCCAAAAAGCCCAATAAATCAACTGAAGGCTCGAGAAAAGTGGGATAAAAATCCGCTGGAGTTGTTCCCCTGACAAAAAAAGCCTTACAGTGTCACTGGCCCGAGCGGGCCTGTGACCTGTCAGTCAACTTGCCCGACATACTTTTTGATTGGCCCTGGGCCATCGGGCCATGGGTTATGTCGAACCCTGAATAATGTGTGGTTATCACAAAGTCCCACGGCACACCTGGATTGGCATCACGGCACACCAGTGTGCTGTGGCACACCATTTGAGACCCACTGCTCTAGATCTTTCTGCTTCTCTCCTTTATTTTTTTCTACTTTTAGGAAGAGATAACTTGTAGCAGTGATTTCCACTTGGCACTCTGTTCTCTTTTTCTTTTTTTTTTTAAACCGGCCTTTTAACGATTTTTAGAGCTGGGTTGAAAAAATAGATTTAATCGATTCGAATCGATTTTCCTTGAAATGGCACAAAATCGATTCATTAATTAAAAAATCGATCTTTTACTATAACTATTTTCCTCCGTGGACGTGTTGTACAGCCGGTAGCAGACTGCAGCAGCCTGCAGTACTATCAACCCAGGTAGTCTCGCGAGATCAGCATTTAGCACCTGAGGTCATGGTGAGAGATCTCGCGAGACGGCCAGACACTGAATGAAGACAGAGCAGCAAACAGTGGTGGGAGCGCATCCACTGAAGGCATGGGTCTACGGTGCGAGTATTTTCACTAAAATATAACGCTAATAACGCTAATAATGTACACATATATATATATATATATATATACATATATATACATATATATATATATATATATATATATA
>NC_065507.1:44947543-44955326 GCF_006386435.1 Epinephelus moara | reverse complement strand
CTGAAACATTTAAGTGTGGAAAACATGCAAAAAAGTAAGAAATCGGGAAGGGGGCAAACACTTTTTCACACCACTGTCCACACATATACATACACATATACATACATACATACATACATACATACATACATACACCATGGTTGTCTGCATGGATCTGCAAGCCCTCCTCTTCTGCCCCAGGTTGAAAGCGTCGGCTCTCTACAACCAACGCCACTTGCTATGTCTGGCATGAAGGTGAGGGAGCTCTGTCTGCCAGTGAGTTTGCATCCTGTGTCACCAATTTCCTTTCTGAGCACAAGGAGCATGAAGAGTACATTTTGTGGAGCGACGGTTGTGGGTACAAAAACCGCAATTCAGTGCTCAGCAACGCTCTTCTGAACTTCTGCATGGAGACGAAGAAGGTGGTAACCCAGAAGTTCCTGGAGAAGGGACATACACAGATGGAGTGTGACTCAGTGCACAGTGTCATCATGAGGCGTCTGAGAAACCAGGAAATATATGTCCCGGCTGAATACGTTGCCCTGATGAAGAGTGCGCGGTCCAAGCCCAACCCATATGAAGTCAAATATGTGGACCATACCTTCTTCCAAGACTTCACCAATCTGAGGCTCTGCAGGTCTATCCGCCCAGGGATCAAACCCGGTGACCCCACTGTCCACGATGTCAGAGCCATCAGGTAACTACAGTATCAATCTAAAAAAAATGTCTCTCTCACCAGTCCATGTCAAAAGTCATGATGTTGCACATTTACTTTTCATTAAATAGAATAGAATGAAATAGAAAATGCTTTGTCTACCTTTTATGTACAGAAGGAAGACATTTGTCTTCATTTTGTGTAACACTTAAAAACACATTTACATAAAACATGTTGGTATACCATAACATCACAACAAGACATATTAAGACGTTTATGTAAATCACAATAGAAGCAACATGAAAGAGCACCGAGAACGTGATGGTAAGGACCAAATTCAATATAAATATAAAGTGCAGTGTGCTGAGGTAGGATGTATTTCAGGATAATATAAAGTGCAGTGTGCTGAGGTAGGATTTAAATGAGGCGTTATAATCTATGTAAAATTATAATTTGTATTTTATGTTAACTGTTTGATGTGTATTTTTTTGTATGTTGTTAGGTACAACATCAATGGGACGATGGACTTCAAAACCCAGCACTCAGATGACTGGAGACCATTGCCAAAGCAGCAGCTCTGACACACCTCCTCAGACTCACCTGCAGTCACACCACTCTACACAAACAGCCTGAAGATCAAGGAGATGAAATACAAACACCTCCAAAAACTCAACGAGATCATACCCAAAGACTTCCACAGCTTTTATGACAATCTGAAACACTAGGATGCGCGCGCACACACACACACACACACACACACACACACACACACACACACTTGCCTTTTAATACAATCCAGACAGTGCCTTCCCTGTTCTCTTCCCAGTTAGCGAAGCCGCAGTGAGACAGGATCCTGTCGGATTACAACTTTAGGAGCCTCTCTTCCTGTACTGCACGGGCTACTCTACAGTCACTCCATACAGTATCTCAAGTGAGTACACCCCTCCCATTTTTGCAAATATTTCATTTTATCTTTTCATGGGACAACACTATAGAAATGACACTTTGATATAACTTAAAGTAGTCAGTGTACAGCTTGTATAGTAGTATAGATTTACCTTCCTCTGAAAATTACTCAAAACACAGCCATCAACATCTAAACAGCTGGCAACATAAGTGAGTACACCCCACAGTGAACATGTCCAAATTGTGCCTAAAGTGTCAATATTTTGTGTGCCAACCATTATTATCTAGCACTGCCTTAACCCTTTTGGGCATGGAATTCACCAGAGCTCACAGGTTGCTTCAGGAATCCTCTCCCACTCCTCCATGATGACATCATGGAGCAGATGGATGTGAAGACACCTTGCGCTCCTCCACCTTCAGCTTGAGGATGCCCCACAGGTGCACAGGTGAGTTTAGGGCTGGATACATACTTGGCCAGTCCATCACCTTCACCTTCAGCTTCCTCAGCAAGGCAGTTGTCATGTTCTAGGTGTGTTTTGGGTCATTATCATGTTGGAAAACTGCATTGCAGCCCAGTTTCTGAAGGGGGGCGATCATGCTCTGCTTGGAATTCATGTTTCCCTAAATGAACTAAGGTCGCCAGAGCCGACAGCACTCATGCAGCCCCAAACCATGATGCTGCCACCACTATACTTGACTGTAAGCAAGGGACAGATGTCTTGGTGCTCTTCACCAAGGTGCCACACATGCTGAAAGAGCATCAAGACATCCTGAGTATAAATCTTCATTCTGTGTTTATTGTTGGTTGGCAGATTTTCTATGTCTATGCATTATTTTTAGTTATGGCATTATTTATTGTTGTTGTGCCATTGTTATTTATTGTACATTTTTCAATAAAAATATATTGTCTTAGAAAATATTCATTCAGTTTTGTTCACCCGCTAGTAGGCTCAAATGCAGTTTAGTCCATCATTTACCTGTTAACAGCACTTATCTTTTATAATAAATTTTGGCCAAATGTATTAACAACAGGAAAGTATACAGCACACAAATAGTAACAATAAACTCTGTAACCTGTAAGGTGATGATAACGTAATGCAATGAGCTACTGCAGCCAATGCGGCCGTCATAATCAGTGACAGCACAAACCTTCTATCTCCACTTTCGTTGGTCACAAACCTCCTAACTCCACATGACCTTGATTTGGGTAAAATATTAATAAAGTAATGACACATTCAAATATCTGGCTATATGTAAAGACACAACACCAAGTTTGATGACGTTATGTCCAGTTGTTACAAAACCACCCGTTTTTTTTTTCATTTCCTGAAAAGTAACAGTTTTGGACATAGGAGGTTTGCGCCCGACAGCGACGATATGATGTATATATACTGTGTATTGTTTTTCGGCACTACCTTGTTCTCTATAGCTGATGTAACATGAATTACTCCTGTGTGGGATCAATAATGTTCTTATCTTAGCCATCTGAGAAGATCAAATACATTGTTTTTGGTGCCTAACTGTTTCCCAAGTATATTAGTGCGTGTGTGAATGAATAAATGAGAGGCATTAACGTAAATTTCTTTGTAGAAAGGCGCTTTATGAAGTTAAGTCCATTTACTTGTATTAGTTTACAGCGCAGCCATGCCACATCCAATATGGCGGCGACGTTGATGTACGGCCCAGCACTCGATGCGGCGTCTATGTATACATGTCTATGATTACAACTGCTGCATGACAAGGTTAGAATCTCTTAAAATTACTAATAAACTGACGTTTTTAGACTCTGGTCAGGTTTGGTAAGTTTACATGTCAAATGGTATGACCCTGGAAAAACATTAATAATTCATAAAAATCATTAAAATGAATATTTACTTTACCAAATTATGTTTGAAATATTGAGACTAATGCCATGTGCTTACACAGGTGTCCATGGTAATGCCTGTCAAATTTGATTTTAAAATGAAATGTCAAATGGTGTAACCGGTTACACCATTTGACTCCTATTAAGAGCCTTTCTGTTATAGGCAATTATGTCAAATATCAGCAGTTTATGATGGTAATTAAAGATGTATTATAAAAAAAAATACTTTTGAACTTGTACAGTAGCGTTAAAATACCTAAAAATCCAGTAATTCATTTAAAGTACAAGTGTTACTCAAACATTAAAATTTCCGTCTGTAAAATACATTACATTACATTTCTGAGATTTCATTACTAATATATGATACATTTATAGAAAATTAAAGTAATCAAACTAAATAAATAATATCAATTTTCCCCATTAGATGCCAGTTTCTAACAAGGAAAAAGTGGCTCGTCATAGAGTGCTAATGCAAATGAATGCTAATGAATGATAATGCTGCAGCAAGGGCCAATTACGTCCTTACGAGTTGTTGTTGTCACGTCACTTATTCCCTTATCAGAATTTAAAATACAAAACATAAACATGAGTTAAATTTTAAAATTAAATGATTGTTGTTAGCAAAGAATTTACAGTAGAAGAAATTAGTTAATTGTTGTCAGATGTTCTTTTTTCTGAACTTTCTCATTAAATTTTTATCAACCATATTCACAATAGTAGACCAGTTCACCCTTATGAGTTGTTGTGAGGTGACTTTTTTCTTATCAGAACTTAAGATACAAAACATGAGTTAAATTTTAAAATGAAACATGATTGTAAAATGTTTTTTTCAGCAAAGAATTTACAGTAGAAGAAATTAGCTCACTATTATCAGATGTTCTTTTTTCTGAACTGAAATAACATGAAAAAACCAACCTTGTTGACTGTCATATTTGATTTTCAGTGTCGATTTCTTCAAGAAACAATGGTGTTTGATTGTAGAAGGAACATGGTCAGGCAGTGTATCATATTTTTATGAAAAATACCAGTTACACCAAATGACACAACCCAGTGTCATTTGGTGTAACTGGTATTTTTTCATAAAAATATGATTATATACAGGGAAATAAATGTGGAGTAAAATGTGGAATAAATGTAATCCACTTTTGCAGTGCAACACTGTGTTTTTTAACAAACTGTACATAATTTGTCAAGCAAATGTTTGTTTTTAGGAAATGTCCTGCTCAGTATTGCCAAAATGCATTAAAATTTAAATATAGAAGTACTCCAAAAATATCTTATTTCAATTTAATGCTTTTGAAATAAAGATTTTTTTATAAGTACACTTAAATCTACTGTCGGTGGATAAAATATTTAATATTTATCATTATTTCGTGGTTACACCATTTGACATTTTCAATAGCATTCAGTCTTACTTTTCATAAAAAATGGTGCACATGTCATTTCAAATGAAATAAAACCAACAAAAATACAGAATGCACATTTTAACAAATCTGATGCATGCTTTGGAAACTATTTTTGAAGATATTTCTGAATTGCTCATCTTGCCAACCCTTATTTGTCACTGACCCATATATAAAGAATGGGAGAATAAAGAGATAGCTTAAATATTCTGTGTTTTGTGTGTGGTCAGAATGACAACTCATGGGCCTTTTAAGAAATACTCTATACCAGGGTTGGATATGAGCACCAGCCACCAGCCAAATGCTTGTAAACTATACAAGTGTCTGGTAGATTTGCTTTACTCAACAGCCAAAAACAACAGTAATCTATTGAGTGGCTGGTACATTCTGGTATCCACCAGCCACAAAAAATAATTTCCAATCCCGTAAGACATAGTATGGCTAAAACATAACTAAAGTAGATACAACTGTGTCCCATATCTATGTAATTTACTTCCTTTTGCCATTATTCCATTTCAGAATTACAAATGCTGTATTATCTCATTAGCCTACTCCTTGAGTAAACACCCAATACATCCCTTTACATTATAGCCCAGATGCTTTGCTTTGTTTAGTTTATCAAGAGGTGAAGCTGATACTCACTGAATTCATCATAGCCAGCTGGGATGGGTAAGCCTTGCAGGGGAAGAGGATCCTCACTCCTCCGATGGTGTACTCCACTGAGGAAGCAGCCATGTTCCTCTGTCCTTACTTCACAGACAGATCTGAAACAAGAATCGTGTCTGATAAACCTACCAGCTACATTATACAGACACATTATAGCAGTTTAACAAACGTTAATTTTCACGTTTTTCCTGTCTGTGTAGGCCTAAGTAAGTTAGTCACCTAACGTTTCCTGAATGTTGAGAAACACTCACCTGTTAGCTATAAGCGTTACTAACTGGCCCACAAGAGCTAATGCTAATGCATTACAAATTGTTCCAGTTACTTTACTTTGATCACTGGCATCCAACTGATATGAACTGGTAACCAGTACCATGTAAAAAGAAACTGATTTGACGAACGCAGTGCACGCTCTTCAGATTCCCTACACCATAATAGTTCCCGCTCTCAAAATCACATTTGAGTAGGCTAGTCGAAAGACAGTCAGCCATATTATACAATAGAGCTTCCTACAATCTTTCAAAATAAGATCCTCATTGTGAAACATCATGAAATGTATTGGTGGTAAAAGCATTATTTCCGTATTTGCTTTACAAAAATACTTTGAAAGAATATAGTTTTCAACCTGCACGTTTTAATTGGGTACGTATTTTGCCAATATTTGTAATAAGTCACGATTTGTATGCTTTTATTTCGAATGGTTAATGTGGCCTGCTGGTTGCAAGCATGGTTACAGCCATAGGTTACAGCCTGAAGCTTGACAAAAATACAACGGAAATGACGTTGGCACGGAAATGACGTTACACAGGACCCAACCCGACCCACGAAACGCCCTAGGTTTCGCCCGGATTTTTTTTTAGTGTGAACAGAATCATACTCATAAGAAATGAAGCACTGATACAGATTTTGTTTGTAAATTTACATTTACGAATGTGAAATTTGGCAAGAAGTAAAATTTGCTTGATAAGGAAAATGCATCAATATCTTTGTCACAGTAATCATAGCAATCATAGCACCCAAATATAATATTCCCATAATAAATTGTAAAATCTAAGAGAATGTTGTTAACTATAAATGTAGTAATAACTTTCCATAGCCTATATGTAAAATGGTGTGCCTAAAATAAATGGGAGCATGTTTCAGGATTTAATCCACAAAAACAGCAATGTATTCCCATGTCAGTCTTTGCTGCTGCAGGAATAGAAACAATATTGTCATGAAACAAAGCCTTTCTCCTGGGGTTTATATAGTAAGACTACTGAATAACGACCTTTTGAATACTTTGATATCCAATCACTGAAATCTACAGGTTTGTGATGTCCCTAGCTTTTAAATACTTTGCAAGTAAACCAGGGAAGAAGATTTAGCAAAGAACTGTGTTGTGACACAGATGTTTCCTCTCCTCCTCCCCTTCTCTTAGCATTAATAAAGTATCTATCTGTCTGTCTGTCTGTCTGTCTGTCTGTCTGTCTCCTATTTTGCAGCCTGAGAGAGTGAATGTGATCCTGTCTAAAATGTGCTGAAATCTATGACAGGTAAAACACACTTCCTCAGCACACTGGTTAAGTCTGTAGTAGATTGTTGAAAGAGACCTTTATGTATTCATCTTTATGTATGCAGACAATCCACTTGCCTTTTTTTCCCAAATGTAATTAATGAATTGTATGTTTGTTTTGTCTCGTAGGAAAAAAGCAAGCACTCTCAAAATAAATCCCCTCGAAAGGTGCACGTCCGAAAACAGTGAAAAAGGGAAAAATGCCTGCACTCACAAATGTCCTTTTGGTAAATTTAATAAACCAACTTGGGTGGCAGTACCAGAAACACAGACGTTTCGACAGAAAGTCTTCTTCAGTGTGTAACTCAGGTTACGGNACAGACGTTTCGACAGAAAGTCTTCTTCAGTGTGTAACTCAGGTTACGGAAGTGGCGTTTAAGTACGCTCGAAGCAATCAGAGCAGGTGTGTGGAAAGACACTTTACACTTCCGCCATACAATGTAGTGCCAACTCACAGGCAAAGAATAAACACAATAACAATACAACAATCTTAAACAAGTGTGTCACGGCAAAATAACAGTAGATAACCCAAAAATAGATATACATATGCATAATAAGTTCTGCTCGTACAAAAAGGCACTGTGAACAACAGTAAAACGTGTGTGCTTAAGGGGGCAAATAAAGTACCCAATTTTCGGATAACAATCAGATCATAAGTGCACAGGAAAAGACTTACATAGAGTTATTGAGTAACTGTCCCTCTATTACCCAACAGATCACAAGTGCATATATAGAAAAGCACTGAGAACAGCAACGGT
>NC_065507.1:44940461-44943753 GCF_006386435.1 Epinephelus moara | reverse complement strand
GTCTATTTGAGGAAGCCGCGTGCGCGCACTGATCCAGGATTGGTTTCACCTGGCTTGATGAATCCGTGTCTGCTCATCCTGGCTTGGTCTTTGTGCAACCAATTAAGCCTGGACGCTCTTGTTTTGGATTCGTTGAACCCAGCTCAGTCATTTATCCTGGATGTCTGAATCCTACTTTTGTGCAACGGGCCCCAGGCGTCCCCCTTTGCTAACACAAACATCTAAGAAGGAGACAGAGTCATAACTATAGGCCTACTCCAAAGAAAATTTGATAGAAGGCATCCTGGAATTAACATGTTTTTTAAAACATTCAAGTTGTTCTAGTGTACCAGAAAAAATAAAAAACACACTTCAGAAAAGGAAGAAACGGGTTGTTATGGTAAACAAAGTCCTCTTCAAATTTACCCATGAATAGATTTGCATAGTTTGGAGAGCAAGAACTGCCCATGCTAACACCTTGACACTGCAAGTAAAAAGAATCTTCAAACTTAAAATAGTTTTTACTCAAAACAAGTTCAGACATCTTTAACAAAAAATCAGTAGGGGGAGTGAGGACTTCCGTTCAGACATCTTTAACAAAAAATCAGTAGGGGGAGTGAGGACTTCCCTTCGACTAAGATAATAAGCCAGAGCCTCTAAACCCTCAGTATGTGGCACATTAGTATATAGACTCGTGACATCCATAGTGCAAAGAAAGTCACTGTCTTCAATATTTTGTACAGAGTCCATTTTGTTCAAAAAATCAGTGGTGTCTTTAAGAAACGAAGGAAGTTGGAAAACTAGTGTTTTAATATGCAAATCAATATATTGAGATAAAGTTTCAGTCAAAGATTGTGTACCAGCTACTATAGGTCGTCCAGGCACAGGTTCCACACAACTTTTGTGGATCTTGGGGAGTGTATAAAAAAGTGCAAAGAAAGCTTTTTTACATAGAAGAAAAGACAGACCTTTAGAGAGGACAGCCACCTCCTGTTCTGACAGGGGCCTGCTAGAAAGGTTAATGACGTTTAAGTCACACTCCGGGTCCCTCTGGTGTGACCAGTGCCACCTGCCGCCCCGCCTGGTAGCCCGTCTCTTGCCGCCTTCCTGGTCAGGTACCTGGCTGGGGGTGCTTCTAAAAAACGTCGCCGTCTCCTGGTGTCCGCCGTCGGGCGTTCGTTGCCCGACTCCCCCGTAGAAGGTTCACTGGAGGCCATGAAGTCGTCACGGCGGCGCCAGTGGCAATGAGCAGTGTGGCCTTTTGAAGACAACCAGGGGTACACACAGCCATTTTTATAGTCCAGTGTGTCTCTCCGGTATTTATTAAGCTTCGTCTCAGTTAGCTGCTTTTCAAAGGAGTCTTTAACAGCAGTGCACTTATCTTCAATGCCCTGGATCTGCTGAGTCATGAGCTTAGTTTTCATCTCGCTCCTAATGTCGGCAATCTCAGCTCGAGTCTTAGATAGTTCACTGTCAGCATGCTGAATAACAAGTAGCATCAGGTCGAGCGAGCACTTGTTAAGAATCTCATACCACTTTAGGCAAAACTCACTGTTATCTCTGCCCAAAGCCGGTTCCTTGTTGATGCGGAGTCCTCTTGGTATTCTTTTATTCCGCCAGTAATGCGACAATGTGGAGCCATGAAGGCTAGTCCGTACCTCTTTTTTCAGGAGATATTCGAGCTGCTGAGACAAAGAAGGAGCAGGGTCCGCAGCAACGTAGAATGAGGAAAGCACATCTTCTTGCGGGAACAAGCTCAAAATGCTGTCAGAGTCGGAGTCTGAAAAAGCGAGTGTAGTGGCCCTCGCTTCTGTGAGTTGATCAATTTCCTGGTATCCCACCATGTTGTCCAAGTGGCGAGGTGCCTCGCTCACCAAAGTTCAAAATCACGTAGGAAAGAAGCAAGCGCTCTCAAAATAAATCCCCTCGAAAGGTGCACAGCCAAAAACAGCGAAAAATGCCTGCACTCACAAATGTCCTTTGATGTTAAAAACTGTATTAAGAGACACTGGCACATTCTGGCTAGCGATCCGAATGTAGGCCATATTTTTAAGAACACTCCTATTTTCGCTCAGAAGCGTGCTGCTAATTTGAGAGATCTATTAATTAGAGCTGATTGTTATGTTCGGCCCCAACATTTTTTGTCCCTTTTACCTGTCGGCAATTTTCCTTGCCACAGTTGCATTCAGTGTAATGCCATGATTAAGGGTGATACGTTTACACATCCCCACTCAGGTAAAAAGTTTAAAGTTAAAGGTAGAATTTTGTGCAAATCCAAGTTTGTTGTGTATCTGTTGAAATGCCCTTGCGGCTTATGCTATGTCGGTAGACTAGAGCTTAAGACCCGTATCTCTGAACACAAAAGCAACATCAGAACCGAAAAATCTTCTGTAGCAAGACACTTCACTGCAGCAGGTCACGATGTTTGCTCTTTAAGACTTCACTGCAGCAGGTCACGATGTTTGCTCTTTAAGATTTCAGGGAGTAGAAGAAGTCAAACCACTTAAAAGAGGGGGAGATAGAGAGAGAGCTCTTCTACAGAGCGAGGCTTTTTGGATCCATAGTTTACAGACAGAATTTCCTAAAGGTATGAATGAAGAGCTGTTGTTAAGTTGTTTTCTGTGATTTCTATAGACTGATTTATGGTATCGTCCATGATACGGTGTGGGCACTATATACTGTGCTTTGTACCTGTTGAATTTTCTGTTACTGACGGTGCATACTTGGATGACCTGTTAGTGGAACCTCTCAGTGACTATCTGCACTTTATGTTTTCACTGTGCTCTTATGATCTGAATGTTAACTGAGGAGTGACTATTTCTATGAAGTTCTCTTCTTTTTTTCTGTACTTCTTTCCCAACCGTTATTTATGGGATAAAGATGCAGATCTGTTGTACTCTNGTTTTTTTTTTCTGTACTTCTTTCCCAACCGTTATTTATGGGATAAAGATGCAGATCTGTTGTACTCTATGTATTTTACTGTGCACTCATCATCTGATTAAGTAAGGGACAGTGACCGAATGTATTTGTACACTTTGTCTATTTCTAATGTATTTTTACATCTGTCTCATAACGAGGGACAGCTACTCAGAGTGTCTTGATGCATGTTATTTACTTTACTAGGCATTTATGGTCCAATTGTTAATTGAGGGACAGCTACTCAGTACTTTATTCTTCGTACTGTGTACTTGTGATCTGATTGCTAATTGAGGGACAGCTACTCAATGACTTTTTTGCACTTTATTTTTCTTACTGTGCATTTGTGATCTGATTGTTAATTGAGGGACAGCGACTCAGTGACCTTTTTGGACTT
>NC_065507.1:44918607-44937218 GCF_006386435.1 Epinephelus moara | reverse complement strand
GGGTCCTTGCAGAGTTAGACGCTGGGTGCTAACTCACTTAGTTCCTTGTTGCTGGAAAGCTAGTTGCAAACCTTGTGTTTGCCAGAGTCTGTGATCAGTTGCTCTTCCTTTAGTGGTTTGGGCTATGGAGCCAGGGTCTAGGCCTCTGGGCTGTTCCAAGCCCGGCCAGAGAGCGGTGTGAGCTGTTGAAGCTCCAGGGCAAGAAGAGAAAGAAAGATCTGAAGGGAGCAAACCTTGTACAGATGCCTGTGACATCACAGAGTCACATGTCACTGTAAAAGGTCTTATCCAATCAAGTTTTGGGACTTGAGTCTCACTGAGGTGTGAGGTGAGATCTCCTGTGGAGATGGGTGTCGCATAGCCCTCTTTGTTTGAAGACAAAGAGCATGCAGAGGAAAAAGCCTTTAAATTGTCCAGTGATGATTTTACCAAATGATAAATCATCTGTGGTCCTGTGAATCCCAACACTGTATACCATGTTTTGTGTTGATCACCTCAAAATTAATCAAGGCATGGCCTTTCCAATATTGGCCTTAATTACAGTGGCACCACCTTGTTGATTGGTGTCCTTTTAGGTAGGCATATTCAGAACGCCACTCCAGATGTCTCCAGTGAGTTTCATTACGATTGCTCATACTCATTTTGAGCGATGTCAGCGGCAATCTTTATCAATCGTTCTCCGTCTATAATTTTGCGCCCTACTTGAGGCATGCCCACCTCTATTTTTCACCCCTCTCTCCAGTTCTGCTGTATTAACACTGGGTTTAATATATTTTGCTTCCATCTCTCTGCCCTGCTCTACTCTACTTCAACGCTACTTAGCTCCCTCTTTACTCTAACAGTAGACTACCACATCCACCTGCTGCACACAACGCACACAGCAGTGTTTCCCCTAGGATGGAGTTGTAGCAGCGGAGGTGAAGCACACGCATGAAAAATTATTTTCACATGCGTGAAACTTTTTTGTATGCTTGCAAAGCACAGCCTGCTGGGATGTTTCTATGTATCTACTGGCACCAGAAGGGCTCTTTAGGACCAAGTACATACAGTACATGTGTGCACAGTAATGAGCAGGTGAAATGTCTGTCTACCTAACATATGAGGTGTCTCAAGATTTAGGAAAATACAATTTTATTGAATATAATAAAAGTAAAAAGTCACTTGACATGCTGCTGTTTTGTGCTATGACCTATTTTAGTGCTGGAAGTTGTTATTTACGTTACATCGCCTGAACGCAACACAAGCTCAGCACCAAGAGTACCGCGCTGCGCTGCTGTGCAAGCAGCGTGTTTGTCTGTGCGTAACAGCAGTCTGTTGATGGTTATTTACACAGTGTCCATAACAATAACTTTGTCAGCTGACAAACTGCACCGGGCTCGGGGTCAGGTTTGGTCAGGAAAATGCGGCCCGAGCCGCTCTAGCGTGCTCACCTGTGTGTGTGGCGGAACTCCGCCGTGCGCGATACAGAGAGCAGAGGAGAATTGTTAACGCGTGACCATGTAGAGACAGAAATGACATGATGACATAACACGATAAATAGTATATTGTTATGTTATTTTATGAAGCGTCTGTCGCGCAAAATAATATGACTTTAGTTTATGAAGAGGTAAGATAGAGCTCTCTCCTCTTATATGCTGCACTGTAGAGAGGCTTCAGTGTTGATTGGCTTCACTTGTGCCATGTAACCAATCAATGGGGGCTGTGGGCAGGACATTGTTACACAGCGTGTGCCTGTGACTTCAGACAGAGAGACCGCTGCAGCAGAGCCGAAGGAGCACGTTTTAAAATACATTTATTTTATCAATTAGTTATTAACTTTTACTATTTTTAGCAACTTGCCCCATCGGGCAAGTGAGTTGTTAGTTTACATGCCCGACCTTGAGTTTTACTTGCCCCGGGCAATCAGGCAATCGTTATTATTGAGCCCATCTACCGGCATTTATGATAATTAAATATTTTGTTAATGAGTTATGGCCATTTTTGTGCTGAAAGCTGCCATGTTTTTTTTTTTTTTTTTTTTTTTTACTAGTTTTGCTTATTTATTTGGAGCCTGCCCCAGCTAACATTGGGCAGGAGGCAGGGTACCCCCTGAACAGGTTGCCAGACTACGATAGGGCTGACACATAAGAGACAGACAACCATTCACACGTACAGCCAATTAAGCCAGAGCATCAGGAGAAAACCCATGCTGACACAGGGAGAACATACAAACTCTGCAGAGGGGCTCCCCCATCTCTTGTTCAAACCAGCAACCCTCTTGCTGTGAAGCAACAATGCTAACTACTGCACCACCGTGCCACCTGAGGTAAATTATAGCACCAACATCTAGCATAATTGGGTCATATTGCTTGAGAAACATTTGCGCACCATTTCCAGTTACTGCACCAAGTTTCATGTTTCTAGTTTGTTCCAGCTCACAGCAATTGGAGTCACGGTGAAAGGTAACAAATAGAAATAACAAACCAGCACAAAAACAGTAAGGTTCTAGACCTTTGGGCTTGAACCCTAATATGTCACTATTTACTTGCAAAGCAGCTATGACTTTACTTAAGAGAGTTTTTTATTTAAATAGGTTCATTTCCAGATAAGTGTTTTTCACATTTACACTGTACACATGCACTTTATGCTGTTAGCACAGCTATCTGAATCAAGGATGTAATTATTCAGCAGAGTAAATGAGTATACCAAGACTTCTGAGAAATCTCCAAAAAAGTATAGAAAACGCGTATGGGAATCCCGAGCAAAGTAACAGACTGTATTTGCAGAGGGAACGAGTCAAACATCAACATTATCACTATGTACAATAGTTTTGAACCAATCCATGATGCTACAAATTCCTGTTAGAAATTGCACTTAGCTCAATAAAATGTCATCATCATGTAACAAGGTTTTACAAAGACTGAAATGTTTCTTATTTGTATTGATCATTATTCTCTCATGAATATTTCTCATCTGAATCATTTGTCAGTAACAAAAGGGTTAACAGCCATGTTCTGCAAACTCTACTCACATTAATGAGGATTCCCTTCTACATAACTGAAATTAAAACAGTTTGATTATTTTACTTCAAATATCCTACATTTGCGGTTTTCATTTTAGACTCCAATGATGTCATCCTTTCCTAGCTGAATCATTTTCAAATTAAAAATAATATTTTTCTTAAACAAAATTAAGGTCACCATAATAGTGCAAAATATTCTCCTAAGTCCATGCATTGTGTATTTACTCACCAATGAACCTTGTGCATACATTAGTAACCATACAACTGAAGCTGCAACATGGAGGGACAATGGCTTGTACAAGGAAAATGCTAAAGGAACCTCTAAGTCAACCTCAACAAAACAGAAAAAACTGCTATTGCCTTGTAGCAAAACAGATAAAACAAGGTGGTAGGATGGACTGGTGATGCGAGACAATGCCATCTATTGGGAGCAACATGCCTGAGATTAAGCATTTTTCTTATTGTCACAGACGTGTGGTCAAACATAGACAACATGAAATTCACTTATACATCAAGTGCAGCCACAGTGGAAGTCCGGCAACACAAAATAATTATGAACATTGATTGTAAACCTCAGATTTTTTGTAGATCCCCCAGAACCAAAGGAAGTCTTTGTTTAAGAGCCACCTGGAGGTAACAAACACAGGGAGAAATCCATCATTTTAGAGACAGACATACCAACTTTTTGGGACACACAGAAAGTAACTACCTGATGTATGAATGGGTGGAGCTGGCTCAGGGGAAGTGAAGACACCAAAAAAACAAACAAAAAAAACCCTCCACCATAAGGTTTCATTACAAATTACAATTACACAATATGATTAAGAGGGGATCTATTCCTTAAGATGCATTGTGCAATTGAAACTTAACTGTTTCTATTATTTGAAACCTCACAGGGGCCAATGTGTCATTTCAAATGCATACGCAAAGAAAAAAATGCTGCAAACACTTATCACATATATTTATATATCAATATACACAATGTAGTAGCTTACTGGTTCGTGACTGTAGCAGCACCTTCAGTTTATATTCAAGACAAATCTCCAGTGATCAAATAAAATAATGAGAATAAAAATACATAAATAGGGTTAAAAACAGAGTGTGCACACAATGATATATGGTGAGAGTAAAAACAATATGAAAACTGTGGTGGAACTCTGCTTAAGTTCATGTTTTATCATCAAACAATAAAAGAATGTATAAAAAAATATCTATTTGTTTTAAATGAAAGGTTTGACTCAATACTCAACTACAAAACGCATAATATTTACACAAGCATCATTAATCATACTTATTTCATACAACTGTTACCAGAAAAAGGTGGCGTAAGACACATTTAATCAGCATTTTAGGAAAGAATTTTAAAACAAAGACACAAAATGTTATGTAAAAGTGAGCACTCCATAAACTTTAAATGAGTATTGTACTAGAGCTGAACAAGACGACAAGTCTTTCCATAGTCCCTACAGCAAGGCTGGTTTAAACTGTGAGAATGTGCAGGACAACTGCAAACGTAAGGAACAGAAACACCACTGGAGACAAGGCTTAAAGTGGGAGGCAGCAGGTTGATAATGTCTGTGTGTGTGTTTCAGCACACACACACTGTGGTCTTGTTATGCTGCGGGAGAATGGGGGAGACGTTATTGGACTCCTTCTGTTTTTCCTCTGCATTGTGCTGGGCCAGTGGCTGCCTGTCGGCAGTCCTGAGTCTAGCCTTCTTAGTCGACTGGCCTGATGAAGGTGATGATGATCTGTCAATAATTCTTTTGCTGTTGGCTGTCCTGCTGCCAACTGCCACACAATGTGTGGGACTGGACTGACTGGGCAACTCAGCACTACTGTTTGGACACAGTAGAGTCAGAGTGAACGGGTCAGTCAGATTCATGTGGTACAGACTGTTGCTTCCTGATAGTCCATCCCGTCGCTCCAACGCAGGGAGGAGCTCACATATGGCAGAGGGAGTGTCTTCTTCCAGAGGCCGCTGTAGAAGAAAAGGATTTAAAAAAAAAAAAAAAAGAGGACAAACATCAGCACTTATAAATATAGATAGGTAAACTACTCAATATTTACAATACCATACAAAATAATGTATGTCTACTAGGGCTGTCAACGAATATTCTAAATTCGAATTTGAAAAAAAAATGGACCTTCGAATGTGAAAATTGATATTCGATTGTGGAGAAAAAAAAAATACCACCGCAGCTGTCCTCTTTGCGAGTGTGCGTTGGCCTGGGCCGCTGCACTGAACGCACTGCATAAACGCCAGGGCCACACCGCCCGCGGAAGTGCTGCTGGTCGACAAGAGGTTCTGCTCCCAGCTGTTGTCTCCGTCACCCCTCGGCTTGACACATTCGCTCGCGGCTCGCGCAGAAAATAGACCAGACGCAGAAACGGAGCTGCGCGGCGCGTTGCAGCCGGTGTGGATGACACAATCGGTTAACATGGGCGGTGTGGCCATGGGTCAGAGAGGGGGGGCGAGCGAGAGGTCCGCGGTCGTTTAGAACGTAATGTTACAGATAATTGTTTTATGTGTTTTAATGTGTAGGTATGTAAATGTTTTCAAAGACGTTTATGTTGAAATAAAAATACCTACAGGTAGTTATGTTTCCTTGTATTCATCTATGGTATTCATACATATACAAGTATGTTTCCTTGTATTAGTTTGCCCTCTTGTGGACATAATGCGAAAAAAAAAAAATTAGAATGGTTCGAACCTATGAGTTATTTTTAGAAGGAATATTCGAACGTCATTTTTGAGCAATTTTGACAGCCCTAATGTCTACTTAAAGCTGGGGTAGGCGAAAATCTGGAAAAGGCACTGTCTGGTTCAGCCTAAATTTTTTTAAGCCTGAAAAAAGAGTCAAGAAGAGGTGCTGAAGTCTAGCTTTCTCCCAATCCACTTGAATTACAATATACTAAAAGGTTATTAAGGGACTTTTTGTCTAATCAAGTCAAAATTAAACTGCCTACCCCAGAGGCCTGTATTATGAAGCCAGTTCAACAGAGTCAGGCTCTCTTTGCCTAAGCTGGCTCAACAAACCCTTAAGCCTCAGTCAGACATAACAGGTACCACAAAGGTGGTTATCAACTGTCTCTGTTAACTTTCTGCTTCAGGCTCTCCGTGTGTTCTAGAGCTGTCCCAAATGATTAATCTAGTGATTAATTTTTCGATTAATTGACTAATCTAACGATTAATTTTTCGATTAGTTTAACGATTATTTTTTCGTTTGCCGATTATTTTTCCATTATTGTTTCCCCGTTAAAGGTTTTTTTTGGGGGAGTTTTTCCTTATCCGCTGCGAGGGTCATAAGGACAGAGGGATGTCGTATGCTGTAAAGCCCTGTGAGGCAAATTGTGATTTGTGATATTGGGCTTTATAAATAAAATTGATTGATTGATTGATTGATATTTGATAAATGAGGCAATTTAAACAATATGAATACCAAAACATTTCTTATTAACATTAACATCATTTAAGGTTACCTTTCCTATAGAACAGGTCTATACCTTGTCCTTTTATTAAATAAACTAAATAGCCTTATGTTATTTATCTTATGTCATTTCTGTCTCTACATGGTCGCACATTTACAATTCTCCACTGCTCTCTGTAACGCGCATGGCGTTGATCTGCCCCGATGCGCGCACAAATGCACACAAACACATACGCGCGCACACACACACACACACACACACACACACACACAGACACTAGAGCGCAGTTCGGGTTGCATTTTCCTGACCGAAAACAACCCGAGTGAAACAATTATAACCGAGCCCAGCCCGAACCCGCAGCACAGCACTGTGCACACAGTCAATGGAGCGGAGCCTATGTTGCGTTCAGGCATTGTCACGTAAATAACAAATTCCAGCACTTAATTTGGCCATAGCACAGTAGCACAGCACTGCTGCTGCTGCACGCCGCCATTTTTTTGTTTGAACCGACGCGTCGATGCAAATAATTTGCATCGCCCCAGCCCTAGTGTGTTCCCATGAAAAACTGATCAGCTGCATGATGTCAACTTCTGTCTTTCAAGGTTATTAAGTAGACTTGCACCGATTAATCGGCAGTGCTCGGAATCGGGCCGGTTTTCACGTGATCGGCCATGACCTGCGACCGGCCGGTCAGTCTAAAATATGCTGATTTAAAACGCTGGTCAAATTCCCACCGCGCCACATGATTGACATCCAGTGACATCAGCAGCTCACACACACGCACATGTGCAATTCACAGCTTGGGCGATGTGAGGAAGGGGACCTCAGGGACACACTGGTTTGGGTAGGACAACTATGGAGTAAATGATTCCGGCCAGAGAATCAAGTTTGAAAGAATACTTTAATTTTCAATGCAGGATGTTCACAACAAGTGTGTATGTGTGTGGTTCTGAAATAAACAAAAGGAAAAATAGCTTTACACTCAATTCTTACAAATATGGCTTCTCACCTTAATCATTCACGCACACACATCAAAAGAGAGAAGGAGAAAGTTGCTAATTGCCCGTGTTAAACTTAACTGCTGAGCTCTCACTGCTGCACTGTACCGCTTGAAATTGACGAGGCGCGTGTCCACGTGCTGAAGATCCTTTCGGCCATATGGAATTTTTGTCTATTCAAGAAATTACTTGTAAATGCTATAAACCAAGAGTTATTATTTTATTTATCTATGTTTTTATTTATGGATGCCTTTTTTACTTATTTATTTTAATACTATACCTGAAGTTATATTTGAGCAAAAAGGAAAATGTTTCTTAACCTGTGTCACTGTTTTTGTTTGTTTGTTTGAGATGATTATTGAAAAGCTGGTTGTGTCTTGCTTAAAATGCTCTAATAAAGGCAAGACTTTATGGTTTGAAAAAACTGAAATCGGAATCGGACGTCCAAACGCTCTGCAAATCGGAAATTGGTATTGGCCCAAAAAATTTTAATCACTGCAAGTCTATTATTAAGAAAGCATTACAGTAAAAAGCAACAATATTGCTTCAACTGAGGTGAGAGAGGAATGCTTGCAGAAAATGACGAACTGTATGAATTCACAAATTGATATAACCTATTTATTTAATCTCTCCATTTATTTTGAATGTGACAGCTGCACCTTCCGCATGCAGCTTTGAAGATTCAAATTTGATGCAGCAGATTTAAATATGATACTCAAGAACTACATTGAGGTCTGATACTATCCCGTAATAAAGGAGACGTGGAAATCCCTTTAGTTTTCGGACCAATCAAAGTGTACTGAATTTAATGTAGTGCTGCATGATTAATCTAATCGCAATCGCGATGTCAGGCTGTGCGATTACATAACCGCATAAAAGGCTGCGATTTGCGATTTAATGTAAATAAATGTTAACGTGTGTGCCTGTGAACGTGACTGCCTCTCCTGTAGTGTGTGGAGTTTGTTGGCATCACGTCCACAAGCTATCCTGGTGTGTGCAGCACGTATGGTCATGTGACCACCTATTATTATTATATTGAAATCGCAATCGCAAATAGCGATATTGTCCACTCAAATCGCAATCGCACATTTTTATCAAATCGTGCAGCACTAATTTAATGATTAAAAATTTTTTTAACAACCCCAATAGACTAATCTATAAACTGCAGTGGAAAATGGATTTCAGCAATCAGGACCAAGCATAAAGGCATAATTCAAAGTGGTGATGTTATTGTATGGTTTGAAGAAATGATACCGCATTTCATATGCAAGTAAATGTCATCCCGATTAATAATACAGTGAACTATCAATGTATGCTACCTGTGATTTTGCATTTGCATCATTGATCACTACTGTAATTGCACAACCTCGTTCAGGGGCATTTATGTAACATTGGGCTTCACAAGCTGGATGAAGTGCATTGATGGCGTATTCCCTAAGCTGAAAATCTGTATCGCTCTTGTATTGAATTTTGACTACATGTGATGCTACTCTAAGGAGCTGTGAAAGGTGTCTTTTAGCAGATTTCAAGTCGAAACTCGAAAAAAAAACTGGTCCCAAACAGGTTAGAGTTGCTACATAAGTTACCATGGCAATCTAGCCAGGTTAAAAGTGGTACACCCCTCAGCTTTAACCAGGAAGAAAAAAGCTTCAGGTTTCAACAGAAGGGCTGAGGACGATGTGGACATAATCAGGGATGTTCCTGGCGACTAATTTCCCTGTCGACTAAACGATTTTAATTAAGACTAGTCGACTACTCTAAAAACCACAAAAAAACCTCCCAAAAAAATAGTGTGTGCATTAAGAGCCCTTTGAAGCCTTTAATCATAATCTTTAACAAGGTTGGATTTTAAATGCCGCTGAAGTAGGAAACACTTTGCGCCGTGTGGTATGAATGTGAACATGATGAAAACTAGGGATGGGAATCGAGAACCACTTCGATTCCCTTATTGATTCTTTTCATTACGCCGAATCTTTATGTTGATGACGCACGTCACGCTCGTCAGTCAGCAGCACATTCAACAACAAAGACGACGTAATGGGGGAGAGACAGAAGCTGTCGAAAGCAAGGCTTCACTTCATCAAAAAAGACTAACAGTGCGACGTGCAATTTATACAGCACCGTAATTACATGCAAGGGCGGAAACACCACCAACTAGGCCTGAACGATATGTCTCGCCATCGTGATGCACACGTGTGCAATATTTACATTGTGGGGCTTGCAATGTGGCTTGCCCTAATTAAATTAAGCAGGCACATTTAAATTGCCGGGTGATGCGTGTAAAACTCGCTTCCGTTTTAATGACTGACCAACAAAGATGTCTAATTTAGTGGAATAAAGAATAAATGGCCTATTCAAGTGCTGGAATTTGTTACTTATGTGACAACGCCTGAACACAACACAGGGTCGGCTCCATAGACTGTGTGTACAGTGCCGTGCTGCGGGTTCAGGCCGGGCTTGGTTATAAATGTCTTGGACTCGGGAAAATGCGCCACGAGCCGCACTCTAGTGTGCTCACCTGTGTCTGTGTGTGTGCGCGCACCTGTCTGTGTGTGTGTGCGCATCGGGGCCGAACTTCGCAATGCATTGTGTGTAACCAGCGCCATTTTTACGGGCAAATTGTTTTGTTTACACTGCGTTGCGCCGGGAGAGAGACGTGAAGCGAGAGATTTAAATGGACCGGGCAAAGGAAAAGTGTGTCGGACGGTACCGAGACAAGCTGGACCCTGTTCCAAAGGCTCGGTACCTTGACAAAATCCAGAAAATAGGTGGAGTGGATCCGTACGAGCACGGAGACTGGACTCGGGATTTAAAAGCCCTGCCGCCACTGACTGAAGCTGAGCTTGTCCTCTATCTCGTCAACGGTATAAGTTATTATACCGGCGACGAATTTAGGAATGCCAAACCTTTAAGGGCTCATGGGCAAGCAAACTTTGGGTGGGTGCAGGACCTCCGAATTTACACCTTAAAGAGAAGACCGTCGTCATTTCAGAGGTATGTAAATTTTACAAGCCTCACTGTGTCCCACCTCCTTGTGGTGCTGCCTGTTTGCTTGCTCAGGTTTTGACTAACATATCTTGGTGTCTGCTGGACCAATTTGATTCAAACAAAAAGTATTTTGAAGCCTGAAATTCACTCTGCATTTATGTGGTAAATATGTATGGGCTTCTCGGTTATTTATTTCAGAATTAGGGCATTGTCACACCATAAATCTCTAACTCTCCATGAATTAGGGCATTGTCACACCATAAATCTCTAACTCTCCATCGTCATACATGGGTGGGCACAACATAGAGTTTCTTTATTTTTAACTTTCACTTCTTAATCACAATTTAGGACAAGTTTACTCCTGTGGAGACAACTGAGAAACAATGTTTTTAGTGACATCAAGATGTGTATTTTTTTTTTCTTTTTTAAAAACTGGATTAAAAGTCCTGACTACACAGCTGTGTTAGATTTGTCCCTAGTTCTATTTCAGCCCATCGATCTTCTTCCCATAGCGATCATGAGAACGATTTTGGCAGTTAATGACACAGCAAGTCTGCACCATTTTCAAAGGATACAGTTACTTTTAAAATGCTAAAACAACAACAACAGAACACAAGCGTAGCGTCGCGAAACATAAACAATTTTCCAATTGCCCGCAAAGCACACAATGCATCGCGGTTTTTCCACCTCCGCTACGTCACCCTTTTGAGCCCTATATCCCACTGTGCAGTAATCAGTTAATATGGCACATTCAGTGCACATCGCTGCTCATACATCCTCTACAACATATGCAATGTTGAATTCCACCGAGTCCGGACAGCTTGGATAATGCTGTGTGGTGGGAGGCCAAGCTCCTCTTGAATTCCCCTCAGCCTTTGTTTGGCAAGTACGGAGTGGCCAAAGCGACCTGCAAAGCTTTAAAGTGTGGCAATAATGTCCAGCACAGCTCTCTGACTGGAAAGGCTATCATTTATGACAAGCTGTAAAGTATGAGCAGGGAAGCTCAGTTAGCCTCATGCCTTTAACTATGTTGGCTCCACCATCCCTGAGAACAAGAACCACACGATCTGTGTTTATTTTCCTTTTGAGCCCTATATGCTTAACTCACAAGTGTGTGAATTGACCTGGATATGAAGCATCTGTAGCGCCACATAATATAACGTTAGTTTCTAAAGAGCTAAGATTAAAAAAAGAAAAAAAAAAAGAAAAAATAGTTGCATATAGGGGAAACACTGAAAGAGATGGTGGTTTCACTGAACAAATGCCTATTTTCAGCACATTTTATGCTGTTGCATTCAAAGCAACATCAGCCTAATAATTCCAGAATGATTAATTCTCACCAAGTAGAGCTACTGAGGTCATCTGGTGGAAAATAATGCATCCTTAGAAAAAATATAAATCGCAATATATCTCGCTGGGGGCAATTTTTCCCAATATCGTGCAGCCCTACCACCAACATGCTGAAGCATTTGTCGTCGCATGGCATTAAGTGCAGCTGCAGCAAAGTCTCAGCAGAGCAGTGCCAGTGATGGTACGTATGTCCTGTCCCATGTTAACGATAGCACAACACATTCAATGACAGATTTTGTAACGTTATTTCTTTGACGTAGATGAAAACAAATGATGTACAAATATTCTTTCATTTGTTCCATTTTAGATGATAGCGGTGGACCAATTTCATATTTGTTTACTTACACAAGCACCTATCTCTTGTTTAGAATAGAAACTCAATAAAATTTGTGCTGTTGACACCGAAAACCTGTAAGGTCTACTTTTTCCTACACAGAAAATTCACAGATACCATTCTCATATGATTCTAAGAAAACTCTGACCAATCATTGATGGTTGCCCCCCCCCCCCATCCCCCCCGCCCGCCACTGACCAGGAAGTGTGAGTCTGTGAGACAACAAATAGGCTAGTAACAGGGATGCTTGTGGATATAAACTTTTAGTCCATAACAATTAGGGCTGTAGTCAACCAAAGAAAATGTGGGTGTTTTGAAAACACCCCCATTTTCACAGGTAACTTAGCCTGTCCAACCGCCACAGGAAATAATGGATTAATCCTGGAAAGCTGTTGATGTAGCACTTTTCTCCTTATGAAAGTAACACGGCGATCATTCGACCAATGAGAATTTGGTCGGGCGAGAGCATAGCGACCAAATAATCGAATCGTCGACCAGGAGACTACAGCCCTAGTAACAATGGCAGACAAATGCGGACAACTGCTTCCACCTCCAGCCGCTCGAACAGGGAATCAGTTGGCAAAAGAAAGAATATTGCAGAAAAAGCCAACACTAAGAGAGAACTTGCTCTTGCACTCTCGTTCTGCTTTCGAGCGATGGCGAAGACTGATGCAGCTTTATCCTGAGCAAAAAAGGGACGAGATGGTCGCAGAGTTTCTGCTGGACAGGTATTTTTAGAATGGCTCTAATGTAACATAAGCTATAACATTATGACAAAACAGCATCCAGTTGCTAATGGCTAACGTTAGCCTACTGTAGCGTAGCCTCTGAAACATTAACGTTATCTTCCTTGTGTGTTTCCACTTACTAGTAACGTTAACACTACTATCTAACATTAGCACTCTAACCTTATTCTAAAACTCATCAGTCATCACTGACTCTGGTTGAGTTTTAAAACTCCAGGGTAGGGATTTAACGATCACCGATATTACGGTAAATTTCGGTTAATTTTTACACGGTAAGAATTACCGTTTATGTTTAAATTAATTGCATTATCGCGGTGGATAATCAGGATATGTAATAACAGCCTCATTCAAGTCTCGCGATGCAGGCGCTGCGTGAATGCGTACCATGTGTAAACACAAAGAATGAAAACATGGCGGAAGGTGGTGATAGCGGCACTTGGGACTGTTAAGATGCACCAGACAAATAAGCTTTGCTCCTGTAATTTGTTTACATATTTTGTCATTTAAAATAAAATTTTCTGTTGCTGTGCCAATCCCATGCCCCTTTAATGTGAAAGTTTCATTTTAGTATAAGATTTTGGCTGTTAACATTTTGGTATGATAAGGAAGTTACAAGATTTAGTGAAGTTATTTCAATATATCTATTTTTTGGACATTTTACAGCGCTTGAAAAAATATCGCGATATTATCGTTTACTGTGATAATTTGGTCACTATAATCGAGACATCAAATTTTCCATATCGTTACATCCCTACTCCAGGGTTGCGTTTGACTGTCTTGGTTGTAACATTAACCCATGTTACACTCACTCACCTCTTCCGTGTATCTAACATTACCTTGCCAACGCTTACGTCTATCATAGTCGTAATGAGGACGTAATGGAGGAGGGGGGAGTAGGCCTTTGGAGGGAGGTGGAGTTGCAGGAGGAAGGGGATGGGACTTTGGAGGGAGGCGGGAGTTGTGGATGTTCAAATTTTTTGTAAGTGCTATGTGAAATGCTAGAAAGGTAAGAGTAGCTTTAAAGTTAACAAAAAATAAAACATCTGAAAAAGATTAATTGCTGCTGAATTCATTTTTTTAGATCAAAGTACTGCCAAACCGCGCTGGTTCTGCTAGCGGACATCTCTCCAATTTCCCACCGTGATGTTTTAAGACTGCGGTTTACTTAAGCATTACCATGGAGATGGGGACTGCTGTCTGACGGCTCTGTAGCAACCGCTAGTGGCGGGTGGCTGCATGACAGTTAAGCAGCCTTACACATTAATAAAACACTAATAGGTTTAACTGACTAATATTTCTGGTGCCGACTAGCAAGGGGGGCATCCCTAGACATAATGCAATCCAATACTACTGAATTGAGCTGTCTGAGGTGTTTTATTACACTGGACCTTGTGCTAAACAATACATGATACATGTACAGTACAGTACAGTTAATGCCACATTACTTCCTACTGTTATCATATCAGGTGTGTGTGTACATTTGTCATGTTACAACAGTATATTAATCTTGCATGTGTGATTGTACAGGTAATGGCATCTTCACAATGTGTCAGTAAAATTTTTGGCCCATCATCTGAATTTTCATTATTGATCTGTAGAAGCATGATTTATCAAGTACCATCTGTGGGAGCTGCAACTGTCTAAATGCTCAACCCTGCCTCACTCCGAAGTCGTCGAATACCAATGACCAGATAACAGTCGCCTTTATTCTGTAACGCCGCCCGATGAAGTTAAGGGGGCATAAGTCCAAGTAGGGCAGGCGGGAGGGGTTGGGGATGGGTCCAACAATCACTGACTTTTACCGAGGAGGCCAGTGTTCACTTCCCGTATGAATGTAAAGCCAAACCCTGTTGTTTTTTCCTAAACCCAACCAAGTGCTTTTGTTGCCATCACATTTCCTGTGAAAACAGAAGACACAATGAAATGTAACAGGCTGAAGTTGACACAGTGCCCCAGAATGTCAACAACCAATGCATCCAGGGTACATGGCACATCATAACTCGATGTGTAAAGTCCACGACCATATGTGACAAGGTCGGAGTGAGAATGTGTTGAAATGTTAGACTAAGTGTTGTCTAATGCCCACCCCCTATAGACAGGTGTAGGGCTGTAGCAATCGATATTCTATCGATTATTCTGGCGATTAATCGAGCCATCTGGTAAGAAATACTGTGTGTTTTCATTAAATTACTTTAACTTTATTTAAGGACAACAGTAATATATAAAAGCGAAAATAAGAAAAGTCTCTGAAATGAGAGAAATGAGCTATAAATTTATTTCCTTTTTTGAAAGTCAGAGCTGTCAACTGTCACGTAAATGACCGGTTTCACACGCACTCACGCTACGCCACTATTTCTCACGCTGTCAAAAATAATCACTGTTGGGCAGTAGCGTCTCAGTAGCAATGTCAGTAGCGTGGTGGTAACGTCACTACTTTCTGAGTCAAACAGCTTGTCAGTAGTGAAGTTATTTAATTGACCGAGTAGCGCAAAGCTCTAAAATGCATCAGACTCTTTTTCTGCGGAGGTCTAGATAAAAGTAAGGATAGTAAAAATGAGGATAAGTAATGTGACTGACGCCAGCACCACACCGAGGTATGTAGACGATAGAACTGCCACTTGCCCCGTACAATACGGGATCGTCCCATATTGAAAAATAAAATTGACTGTCCCTTACTGATTCAATACTGGATGCAATTTGTCCCTATATTTCTGTGCACACAATACTCTACTGCATAAACTATGTATTTGACATACTGGGAATGAAATATTAATCCAAAAGAGTTTCACAAGACACATAGCGGAGAAATATTAACCCTTAGATGCATGACCTACCAATACCTACACTCTTCCATAAGTGGGGTCAAAAATGACCCCAATTAAAATCAATGCGTTTTATGTGATAAACTTAAGCAATTTCTTTCATTTTGGTTAAAGATGTTGATTTGTATTATATTTTGGTCAACAAAAGAATGATTTCATGTTTGACATGTTCATTTATCACTTTTTATTAACATTTTAACAACTAATGACATCATTGAATAATCAATAATAGTATAATAGGCTACCTAACAGGTAAGATTTTATTACAAGGAAGCTATAAATATCATAGTAAGCAGTATGTCTGCTTATTTCTACACAACAAATGCANACAAATGCAGTAATGTTAGCTAGCTAACATTACAGTACTAACATTACATAGTAGTTAGCTAACTAGTACCTACATTGCAGTTAGCTAACACTAGCTAGCTAGTGTTAGCTAACTACAAAGTAGGCTGATTTGATGACAATAATACTATACTTTATCACACAAAAGTCATGGATGTGGAAAATAAGTTCATATTTTATAACATCATATGTATTCCAAGAATATAATACTTAGATATATGTTGCTGTATAAAAATCCTCCTGGGTGGTGAGACTGCTGACATCCGATGTGTAAGTGTGACAGTAAATGTATACCTGACAGTCACAGTTGATAAGAATCAAAGATTCATAGGTCTAACCCTTGATATTCCATAGGAAATGCTTGGGGTCATTTTTGACCCCACTTATGGAAGAGTGGCGTAGTGATACAAAAACAACAATTTCTTAAAATGTATTAAAAAAAATTTTTTAAATGCAAATGGCCTCATCTCAAAAACATCATCAAACGTAGGCCTACCTGCAAACCATCATCACGGTGATATTTCAATCTTCATTATGAAACATCAGACATATTATTGACGATTAATTTACAGCTCTACAGTGGAAGTAACGTAAGCGGGTTGTGAAACAGAAATAATCATCCATGTGAAACACAGTAAGCTGTATAGTTGTTCTGGATTTAACGAAGCCTGGAGGCAAAATATTTGCCTCCAGGCTTTTTAGTAATGGAATTTTTCGAGTTACCATTGGAGTCGTTTAAGCCCTAGTGAGGTGCATAGGGAAATAAAACCATGCAAACTTAAGTGTTATAGTCCTACACAGTGTCAGCCAAATGCTTATTGGATATGCAATGATTCGGACTATGCAGGAATTCAACCCTTTCTCAACTTTTTTAACTGTTAAAAATTTAACTGGAACCCTCTCTAAATAAAAGGTACAAGCCCTAATTTTGTTACACTCCTCAATATCCTTTGGGTATTCATTTGGGAATTCTTAGGTGTAAAATAAACTTGTTATCATCCTGCTCTCACCTGAAGGAGAGGCGTGTCAGCACGGGATATGGAGGTGGGAGGACACTGGGACACCTTGGCAAGGTCCAGCAGCACCTCCTCATGGTGCAGCGTGTCCTGGGAGGTCCCAGGCTCGTGCAGCGCAATGACGATGGCACTGGTGTTGTCTGCGCGTAACATGCGCTGGCGCCACCGCAGCAGAGCATGGCTGACAAGCTGCCGGGCACTCGATACCCCACATGGTGCCTGCAGCATGGAAGGTTGTTACAACACTGACATGGTCTGATGTGAGGTTGAAACTGCTCTGTTAGATCATTTTTCATAAATCATGATAGGGCCCTTTGTTTGTGTAACCTTTAATGTACAACAGACCAAAAAGTCCAGGGAGGTAAGAAAGGAAGTTATCTATCTATAATAAAAACAAGAATAAGAAGAAGAAGAAGAAGAAGAAGAAGAAGAAGAAGAAGAAGAAGATGAACAACAACAACAACAACAAGAATAGGAACAAGAACAAGAAGAACAGGAAGAACAAGAGCCTTGACAGAAACAAGTCTTTTCTAATGTAGCTCTCCACTCACCATTGCCTCATCATTGTTTTGACACATGGAGATAGCCTCTTGAGGTGGTACCATGTTCCACAAACCATCGCTGCCCAGGATGATGTAGCGGTGTTTTCTGGGGTCAAGGGTCACCACACTAGTGTCTGGCTCTGGAGAAACTACAAACTTCCCACTGTAGAAGTCATAGCTCCACAGATCACCTGTTGCAGAGAAGAGAAACATAACTGTAATCACCACTGGTCTCGATGACTGCTGCCCTTCCTCTCTTTCACTTGTCTAAAATTTTTGTACAAAAGGCAGATTTCTGAGTTTGGCAAAAATACAGGCACTTGAATGAAAATGTGCTGCAGCTAGGACTGGGCGGTATACCGGTTCGTACCAAAAACCGGTATTTATTTTCGTTATGATATGAATTTTCATATACCGCAATACCGGTGAATAGCCCAAACAACGTCCGGAACGTGTGCGGTGGGAAAGTGTTTCAACAGGGACCCATTTAACCGCTGCACACCACAGGCGTGCTAGAGCCGGCTAGAGTGAGAGCATAGAGAAAAGTTTAGAGGCGAGAATGGCTGCCAGAGACAGTCCTGAAAGCGAAGCAACTGTACATGTTGCTGAAGAACACGATGACCCAGAAGAACTCATACCATAAAGAGCAGTGTTTCCCATACATGCAACTAGCAGCGGCGCACTGCCGTTTACAATTCTCCTCTGCTCTCTGTATCGTGTACGGTTTCGCCCCGATGCGCGCACGCGCGCGCGCGCACACACACACACACACACACACACACACACACGTGAGCACACTAGAGCACGGTTCAGTAGGGTTGGGCAATAATACGATAATAAGGTATCCCGCGCTATCTAAAAATAGCAACGGTATCAGTTTCATTATAGGCATATAGGCCTATCTTATCTTACTATATAATGACGAAAACTCTGTCTGTGGGTGTGTCTGTCTGTGTCTCTGTTCCACGTTTTTCTCCTCACTGACTTGGTCAATCCATGTGAAATTTGGCACAGTGGTAGAGGGTCATGGGAGGATG
>NC_065507.1:44912954-44917947 GCF_006386435.1 Epinephelus moara | reverse complement strand
ATGGAGTTGTAGCAGCGGAGGTGAAGCACACGCATGAAAAATAATTTTCACATGCGTGAAACTTTTTTGTATGCTTGCAAAGCACAGCCTGCTGGGATGTTTCTATGTATCTACTGGCACCAGAAGGGCTCTTTAGGACCAAGTACATACAGTACATTTGTGCACAGTAATGAGCAGGTGAAATGTCTCTCAAGATTTAGGAAAATACAATTTTATTGAATATAATAAAAGTAAAAAGTCACTTGACATGCTGCTGTTTTGTGCTATGATCTATTTAAGTGCTGAAGTTGTTATTTACGTGACAACGCCTGAACGCAACACAAGCTCAGCACCAAGAGTGCCATGTTGCGCTGCTGTGCGAGCAGCGTGTTTGTCTGTGCGTAACAACAGTCTGTTGATGGTTATTTACACAGTGTCCATAACAATAACTTTGTCAGCTGACAAACTGCACCGGGCTCGGGGTCAGGTTTGGTCAGGAAAATGCGGCCCGAGCCGCTCTAGCGTGCTCACCTGTGAGTGTGGCGGAACTCCACCGTGCGTGATACAGAGAGCAGAGGAGAATTGTTAACGCGTGACCATGTAGAGACAGAAATGACATGATGACATAACACGATAAATAGTATATTGTTATGTTATTATATGAAGCGTCTGTCGCACAAAATAATATGACTTTAGTTTATGAAGAGGTAAGACAGCCCTCTCCTCTCCTCTTATATGCTGCACTGTAGAGAGGCTTCAGTGTTGATTGGCTTCACTTGTGTCATGTAACCAATCAAAACTGTCAGTGGGTCATTCTTTCAGCCAGTCATTCTGTCTGTCTCACGTTTTTCTACTCACTGACTTGGTCAATCTATGTGAAACTGCACATAGGCATTGAGGATTGGCATAGGTAGAAGGTGACAAAGCTACCAATGGGTATGGACTAGTAATATTAAATATAATTTATTTAATGCCTAAATAATGAGTGTTTGTCCAGTACTTATGTAGCCTATGTGTGGTTGAGTTTTCAATTTAATACTATTACAATTTAAAACTAATAGTGGGCTATAATGTTTCTCTTAAAGGAGCAGCAGAGAAGCCGGACTTGCTCGAACGGTCCGCTGGAAAACCGAAGATCAAGGACGCGGCGACACGGCCCTGCCACGGCAGCCGCCCGTGGGCAAACAAATCAGTCTCCAGCGTGCCGCTGTCCAGCAACCTCGAATCTGTAGGGGAAGGGGGGTGGACACGACTCGCGGCAGTATTTTGAATTTGAGTGCAGTAACCGTTTTGGCCACATTCTTACATACAGCGCCTTTAATTGTTGATTCGGGAGATGATATTTGATGAAGTTTTTGGATGTGACATCATCCCCTGACAGCTCGGACGTGAGAAAGAGAAGAAAAGATAGCAAGCCGCACATCAAGCGAGTTGGTCCCAAACAAAAAAACACAACATGCTGGTTTTTCTGGCAAAAAAAACTTGAATAGGATATAGCATAGCATACCATAGGATGCTGTTATAATTATCATTATAGTTTGTTTTTATGTCATTTTCAATGAGGAGTAGCCTGTTCTAACAGACAGAAAAGTTCAGACTTGGAGAGGGTGAACTTTTCAAACTAAAGGTAGGCTCTAAAAATAAACCAACGAACAGTATTTCCCATTGCCTTCTCAGGATAGGATTATATATGCCCATTTTCGGTTATGCCTTGTTATTTATTGTACTGTTTTTCTTATTTGATAAGCCCTAGTACTGGATGCTGTAGAGCTGTGCTTTTATTTGATTTATGTTGATAGATTCTAAAAATAAACCAACCGACAGTACCCGTTGCAGTCTCAGGATACGCTGTATAGCACACATTATCGTTACTGCCTTTGTTATTTATTGTTACATTTTTATTATTTGACAAGCCTATAAGTATTGGATGCTATGGGGCTGTGTTTTAATTTAATTGATTTGTGTCGATTACTGTAATGAAAGTGGAATATAGACCACAGACAATTTGTTGTTATTTCATTCTGTTTGGCTGACTGCTGCATTTGCGTATTTGTTAATAAAAGTTGTTAATGTTGTACGTTTTGTTGTTATTTTTTCAGTATTCTTAGGCCTATGTAATGTTTGCTATTCTGTTTTTGAACGGTATAGGCACAAGTCGACATTTTGGTGACTCCCCCTGAGCCCTTCAAAGTGATTTTTAATTAGTCACGGTAATACCGTATACCCCGGGAAAATGTGGGGATGGTTTAACGGTAACAAAATTTGGATACCGCCCAACTCTATGGCTCGGGCCGTATTTTCCTGACAAATACCGTTAAACTGATATGACTTTTTTTAAAAACGTGCTATGAAAATTGTCATACCGCCCAGCCCTAGCTGCAGCATGTCTGACACACTTGATGACAAAAAGCTTTCACAAGATTTTTTATGAATGCCAACAAATTAAAAGGCAGTAATAAAATGGTTATTTTTTATCTGGCCCTTGGAATCTCTGTTTTCCTGAATGGATTAGTCCTTAGAACAAGGCTGAAGACCAGTGATAATAGGCCACTGCATCCATCTCAGCAATGATCTACAGTCATCTGTCAAAACTCCCTGAACTCTCTTCCATGTCTGATGTAACTGATAGCTCCTTCTTATAAGCATGCTTTCATTAAACTGAGGGTTTTATCATTTGTTTTCATGACAAGACAAGAACAGTAATATTATTTTAGCCATTCAAGCAGGTTATTCACTGAAATACAGTAACTGTGATGTTACTTTTCCTACCTAGAGCTCGCGCTACCGCCAAGAATGGTATCTGGTCAATGACAGTGCTGCGACGGACTGGGCCATTGTGACTCAGCCTTGGCCTCTTCCAGACAACCCGGTTCACTCCAGATTTCTTGATAACACTGTTAGCAGACAAGGAGAAAGAAGAGAGAAGCTGCCACTGACTTCAAGCAAAGAATCCACAAGTTTCTAAAAGCCAGTTTTTGACATTAAGGGTGGGCTCATATGTCACTTACAACGAGCAGCAGCAGCGACCCACCATCCGACACTGGCACACCGTGAGGATGGAAACAGAGGGCTCTGCAGGGACGGAGCCACTGCCACAGCAAGTGAGCACGCCGTCTGCGGTCAGTTTGACTTGGCCAGCGGACTTCACTACAAGCTGACTGGCCGTAGAAACAGGTGACGTACTTTATGTTCTAAAATCAGCCACCGAGTTGCAGGTGACATAAGCAGCCAGCTTGAGTCAAGCACAGACTGGCCAGTTCACACCGCTGCAAATCTTCTCTGCAACATTCTACAATGGTTTCATTCTGTCAGCATGTCGCAATATAATAAGCTGCACCTGTTCAAAGCAAGGAGTTCTTAAGAGAACAGGCTGCGGCTAAAATGACTTATCATAGGATCTGCTCGGCAAGGACACATAAAGCAAAAATATCCCAGAGCGCTTGTCAAGACAGCAGCATCCTGTTTAATTTTTGTCCTCCAGCAACAATCTGCTCCACTGTGTACTTTAATTTACAACTTCAATTTAATGTCACAGCAAATGATCAACCGTTTGATTCAATGTGGACCCCTTTGGCAGCTAAATTATTTAAAGTTTTGATAGAAACCTCCAACAGAAAAGTTTTGTCTTTTTTGTGGAGAGTTACGTTTATGTCCTCTGAGCAATGATGTGCTGGCCAGGCTGCAAAACCACTCTTTTCAATGCAGGAAATACACAACATCAGAGAAAACAATTAAAATTAATGTTGTATTTAAATATTATGTAGATGCAAGGTGTTTTGTGGGTTAAGCCTTACCTCCCTCCCAGACCTTCAATACGCTCCCTCTCTCTGGGTAATTCAGGTTTGTGGTCTTGTGTGACTTCCACAGCTCTGATGAACGGGACTGAGGGATCATCCTGGACCCCTAATACCACTGCTGAGTCCCCAACATGGGCCACATACATGCGGTTTCCTCGGATGACTACTATGCTGGCTGTGGTGCCTGATGTGCTAGGTAGGCCTGTGAGTGTCTTTGGCCATTCGGCTGAGAAGATGAAAGAGAGAAAAGGAATATATCATATTTAATGAGCTAAAACCTTTATTGCTAATAAGCTGCTTACTGCACAAGTACACTGAAATACACAAGAAAGCCCAGTAAAATGATGGGAAGAAAATAAAAATTCTTCTTTTTTAAAAATAATTTTTTGGGTTTGTTTTTTTTGTTTGTTTACTGCTAATGTCCATCAATCATTCTCTGTATTGAGCGTCATTACAAAACTGTGACCTTTAGGTTAGCTGGAGGCAAAAAAAAAAGCCAGACATGCACTTCACAGACACTGTGTATAGACACCAGTGGCGCCGATAGGCTTGGGCATCTGGGGATTCAGCCCTGAATGTTTTGTTAATAGCTCCAGATCTAAATATATAGGCTACAGGAATATTTCGACAATAAGAATCGGTCTAACAATAAAAACAAAAAGCCCATGATCTATTTAATCTGTGTCATTTAAGCAGCACATCTCTCTCTCACTCGCTCACTCTCACTCTCACCTTCACCAGAAGAATAAATATGATGTTCTCCACCGAACCACCCAAATCGACCCTCAGTGGCAAGATAACAACATGAGAATAGATCCACCCAGGGCTGAAACTGAACAATACTGGAAGAGCATATGAGAGAAGGAGGCATCACATAACACAGATGCTAAATGGGTAGTGGATCTACCTTGTTGTTCTCCCAGAACAAGAGCCAGTTACCATTACAACGGCAAACATCCAGGACAGAGTATCAGGTATGAAGAGCTGGACACCACTGGGCCCTGACAGGATCCACACCTACTGGCTAAAGTTTATTGACAATTTTAACATCTTTTGGAACTGTAAGGATCGCTTTCAGCGTGATGGGATTCATCCGAACATCACTGGATGCAGACTACTCGGGGCCAATCTACATCATGCTCTTGGAATGCCATACCAAAACAAGAATGGACAGATAAGAGCCAAGGACAAGTACTGGGCACAGAGACAGACAGCCT
>NC_065507.1:44911761-44912876 GCF_006386435.1 Epinephelus moara | reverse complement strand
CAGTCAAATTGATGAACTCTTAAATAGTAGCCCTAGACGTCATCACTCAGGTGCCTGTCAGAGATGTGACAGACCCCATGCCACTTCCTTAAACATACCGGTGATCTTAAATAGCCAGTGGCATGGTCAAACACATCTTGAAATTGAAAAGTATCAGCCAGAGTCATCTCCAAGGTCTGTCATTCCTGTTTTGACTAGCATTAAGAAAAACAATGTGTACTCGAAGCGCACAGCTACTCTATCTAATCTGACTCCAGTTATGCGTCAGCCACAGACTGTGCCAGACAATGTTAGTACACTAAACTTAGCTTTATTAAATATCAGATCTCTGGCTGGCAAGTCACTATTAATTCATGATTTTATTATCAAGAGAAACCTTGATTTCATGTTTTTAACTGAAACTTGGTTAAATGAAAACAACAGTGCAGCAGTACTTATTGAATCAGCCCCCCCAAACTTCCATTTTATCAGCTCAGTTAGAGAACTTAGGAAAGGAGGTGGAGTAACCACTTTATTTAAGGATGTTTACCAGTGCAAACAGTTGTCATATGGGAAGTTTGAGTCTTTTGAATCAGCCCCCCCAAACTTCCATTTTATCAGCTCAGTTAGAGAACTTAGGAAAGGAGGTGGAGTAACCACTTTATTTAAGGATGTTTACCAGTGCAAACAGTTGTCATATGGGAAGTTTGAGTCTTTTGAATATGTTGCACTGCAATTGAGATCCTCCTGTCAAGCAGTATTAGTAACCATTTACAGGCCTCCAAAATATAGTGCACACTTAGTTGATGACTTTTCTCAACTATTGTCTGTTGTCTGTATTGATTTTGACTGTGCTGTTATAGTGGGTGATTTTAATATTCATATTGACAATCCCAAAGATGGCAGTGCGAAAGAACTTTTCTACATCCTGGACAACTTTGAACTTTCCCAGCATGTAACAGAGCCAACACACAATAAGGGACATATTTTAGATCTAATTATCTCCAAAGGGCTCAACATTTCTGAGGTTGTGGTGACTGATGTTGCCTTTTCTGATCATTACTGTGTTTTCTTTAAAATGGCCATCTCCGCTGACACCAGTAAAATTACAACAGAGGTAATCAGAAAACGCTATA
>NC_065507.1:44898454-44910280 GCF_006386435.1 Epinephelus moara | reverse complement strand
CTGCTCAGATTCAGTTTTACTAGGAACTTACTTAGCTTTCCCACTTTGTTAAAGTGCAGTAAACAAAACATGCTTATATCTAAAGTAGCGTTGTTCCGATTCCGATACCAGTATCGGAAATGTCTCCGATACTGCCGAAAATGCTGGCATCGGTATTGGCGAGTATTTATTAAAATAGGAATCTATTTACCGGTTAGCTCCGTTAGCACACAGTTCTTCTTTGCCGCTCTTAAAACAGTTGCGCTGTGCTGCCATCTGCAGCCTGCTGCTTTAGAGGGGCGAAGAAGAATTGATCATCTGACCTGCTAGACAAGGAGCTAACTAGCCTTAGCGCATCATGTCGGCGGTGTGGCAGTATTTCACGCTGGATGCTCCCACCAGCAAGACTGCGACATGCAACATATGCCAAGACAAAATTTCGAGGGGTGGCGCGAGTGTTGCTAATTTCAATACCAGCAATTTGATTAAACACCTGAAGACGCGTCACGCTAAAGAGCACGACGAATTTACCAAAGCAAAGGGGAAAAAGAAGGACGAGCTGCAGCAGCAAACTCTGGAAACTGCCTTCCAGCGACGAGATAAATTCCCCAAAGGCAGCCAAAAAGCAACAAAGATAACAGACAAAATTTTGGAGTTTATTGTCTTGGATGACCAACCCCTGTCTGTCGTGGAAAATATGGGATTTCGCCGCTTAATGGAGCATCTGGAGCCAAGGTACTGTTTGCCAGGTTGTAAATATATCTCCGAAACTTCGCTACCCAAATTATACGAGGCAGTTAGGGAACACATATCGTGTATGCTGAAAGACGTGCATGCAATCAGCTTTACCACGGACATTTGGAGCTCCGACGTGTGCCCCATGTCTTTGCTAAGTTTAACGTCACACTGGGTGGACAGAGAGTCAACATTTACCCCTCGAAGTGCGGTGCTGCACGCAAAAGAGTTCCGAGGGTCACATACTGGCACATTAATTGCCGAAGCAATTGAGGGGATGTTAGTACAGTGGAAAATCCCCAAATCCAACGTTCATGTTGTTTTGCGCGACAACGCTAGCAACATGAAGAAAGCCATGGACGAGATGGATGTACCAAGTTTGGGATGCTTCGCCCACAATCTCCAGCTGGTGGTGCATGAAGGGCTACTGTCACAGAGAAGTGTGAATGATGCACTGGCGAATGGTAGGAAGATAGTCGCGCATTTCAAACACTCGCCACTGGCCACTACACGCCTAGAGGATCTTCAAAAAGATTTCCAAATGCCCACCAAACGTCTGCACCAAGACGTAGCAACGAGGTGGAACAGTACCTACTATATGGTCGAGAGTTTACTGGAGCAGAAGCGGTCAATTTCAGCATATGGAGCTGACCACGACCTGCCAGTGACCCTTACAGCTAACCAGTGGGCTTTACTAGAGAAAATAATCACTGTTCTGGCACCATTTGAAGAACTGACCAGACAGATGAGCTCCTCCACCTCATCTGCAGCTGAAGTCATCCCCTCGGTCACAGTGCTGAAACGCCTGCTTTCTCGGGAGAACGAGGAGGACACGGGTATAAAAACCATGAAAACAACCCTTCTTGAGGCTGTCCAGAAAAGATTCAAGACCATCGAGAATGAGCCCTTGTATGCAGTTGCCACTCTTTTAGACCCACGATTCAAAGACAGGTATGTTTAATATTTTTTATTAAATGTCTGTATTATAAACAACATTTATTTTTATTTATTTTTTTATTTTACACATTAAGACATTTATTTATTATTTTTCATTGTTGTTTCAGATACTTCACAGGTGCAGACAGCATCAAGCTTGCCAAGGATGCTCTGACCCGAGAGGTGGAGAAGATGGAGGCGTTACTGAGCAGCAGGACCACACCTGAGGGAGCAGAGGCAGTGCCAGGCAACCCCCATAAAGCCCCATGTATGGAAGCACAGCCAGACAGCAGCAGCAGCAGCAGCAGCAGCAGCAGAAAGAGCAGCTTGAAAGGCCTGTTTGAGGAAATCCTGCAGGAGCATGATGAGGAACGTGGGGCAAGTAGTAGCACAAGCACACAGGTTCAAATACAGACATATTTGACAGAGCAAACGGTCCCACGCTCAGACAGCCCATTCCACTACTGGGGAGTCAACCAAATTCGGTTTCCCACCCTGGCTGCCACTGCTGCAAAGTATCTCTGTGCTCCTTGTACCAGTGTTGACAGTGAGAGACTGTTCAGTGCAGCATCCAACACTGTTGATGCAAGAAGGAATAGGCTAGGAGGAGAGAGAGCAGAAATGCTCATCTTCTTGAAGAAGAATCTGCCTTTGCTCTTGAAATTGTGAGCTAAAATGCTACTGCAATGTGTAGCCTCCTTGTTTTAAAGTATTTTGTTTACTGTGTAGCTGCTGCTCTTTTGATTTGTATTTTTTGAATGTTTACTTTATAGGTTGGTGTTGCATTATAAGTTGTTTTTTTTTAAAGGAATCATTTAAGTTGCTGTTGGACTACCTTTTTTATTTTACAATATTGTGGCTGCACTTTAATTTTTTTTAATAATTATTCCTAGATTTATTTAGTTAAATTGTTGTTTCACTACTGTGTTTTATACTGTTCTATTTAAATGCCTTTTTTTTATTTAATATTGTGGCTGCACTTTAATTTAAAAAAACAAAAACAAATTATTCCTAGATTTATTTAGTTAAGTTGCTGTTGCACTACTGTTTTTTATACTGTTCTATTTAAAAATAAATTTAAAAATAAATGACTTCCATTTGCTGTATTTCATTCATGTTTTACAAAGGGTTTAACCTGAGCCAGGCCTTGCCACAATGATAATCATATATCACAGTCATGCAGGCGTAGTATATATATATTTTTTATAACGTACTGGTATCGGTACTTGGTATCGGCCGATACCCACAGCACAAGTATCAGAATCGGTATCGGGAGGGAAAAAATGGTATCGGAACATCTCTAATCTAAAGTGCAGCTTAAACAATTTTACTGAACTCCATTGGCGTTGGTTATTTCTTTAGCGCGATGGTCAGGGAAACGCTCTCTCTTTTTAAACGGCGACGATATCGTAGTTTGCACCAGATTGCTTTTTCTAGTCGTGCCGGTTAACATTCAAACTCGGTTGGTGTCGCTTTAGATGCGTTAGCATGTTAGACGTGTTTCCAAGTACATACCCGACCGCTGTTCCGCAGTGTCGGCACACTGCTTTTGTCTTGTCTACTTGTTTATTTCCATCTTCGTATTTTACCCTGAAACCAAAGTGTTCCCAAACGGAGGACTTAAGGTTTGCGGGTGGGTCTTCAGGTTCGTCAGGCTCACATGCCATGTTGTCAAAATGCGAAAATGCGCTGCACTAAGTGAAAGCGGAGATTTACGGTCAGACTCGGTCCGTCACTCAATTATGTCCATCAGGGAACTAGATAATTTAAATGGTTCGGCTCGCAAAAACGGAATTAAAATAAAACAAAATAAAATAAAATAATATCCTGCGCCCAATAATTCGGTACAGGGTCGTTCCGAACCGAAAGTCGCGTACCGAACGGTTCGACACAAATACATGTACCGTTACGGCCCTACAAGACAGGAATTTTCTACAACTAAACACAGACAAAACTGAGATAGTTGTTTTTGGCCCCAAAGAACAAAGATCAATAGTCAGTGCTCACCTTGACGCCATGACACTAAAACCTACAAATCAAGCCAGAAATCTTGGTGCAGTTCTGGACTCAGACCTAAATTTCAATAGTCACATTAAGACAATTACTAAATCAGCCTACTACCACCTTAAAAACATCGCAAGAATAAAAGAACTTCTGTCTAAACAAGATACAGAAAAACTTGTTCATGCTTTCATTTTCAGCAGGCTAGACTATTGTAACACTGTCTTCACAGGCCTGAGTAAAAAATCAATCAGACAACTGCAGCTCGTCCAGAACGCCGCTGCCAGAGTCCTCACCAACACCAAGAGAGTGGAGCACATTACACCAGTGCTTAAGTCACTGCACTGGCTTCCTGTGTGTCAAAGGATAGACTTTAAAATCTTGTTACTTGTCTATAAAGCACTAAATGGTCTCGGGCCTAAATACATCTCTGATATACTTGTACGTTATGAAGCATCCAGACCCCTCAGATCATCTGGAACAGGTTTACTCAGTGTTCCCAGGATCAAAACCAAACAAGGTGAAGCAGCCTTTAGTTTCTATGCTCCCCGCCTGTGGAACAAACGTCCAGGATATCTGAGGTCGGCTGAAACTGTCAACTCATTTAAATCAGGGCTTAAAACATTACTATTTACTGCAGCTTACCAGTGAACTAGATATGTAACTTATTGTTAGGATAATCTGTAGCTATTGTTTTTATATTTGTCTGCTGTTGCTGTTGCTTTTGCTTTACGTTTGCTTTTTAAATGCATTTTCTGCACTGTTTTTAACTATTTATTGCCTTGCTTTTAGCTCTTGTTTTTAATGATCTATTGTTTTTAATGTATTTCTCTTGTAAAGCACATTGAATTGCCTTGTGTATGAATGGTGCTATATAAATAAAATTGCCTTGCCTTGCCTAAAGAAATTAACTGCACTCCATGAACTCCTGGCAGCACATGAACCAGCTGCTGATGGATAGGACCCATCCAGAGTGGATGACCCAGGGACAGACAGTCCTGATCAAGAAGGATCCCCAGAAGGGCACGGTCTCATCCAACTGCCGGCCAATAACCTGCCTCTGTACAACATGGAAGCTCCTGTCAGGCATCATAGCGGCTAAGATGAATAGGCACATGGCCCAATACATGAGCAAGGCCCAAAAAGGAATTAGTAGTAATACCAGGGGGAGGACTAGGTAACTATGGTCGGATGGTGTCCAAGAGAGGTAAGACGATCAGAACCGAGGGGGTTGAACTACCAGAGGGCAGCAGTGACCACGAGAAGGCCACACGGAAGTCAGCCACAGCCAAATACCTACACGGAGTAAGGCATGTCCTGAAAAGTCAGCTAAATGGACAGAACAAGGTCCGACCCATCAACACGTACGCCCTGCCAGTCATCAGATACCCGGCTGGTATATCAAGCTGGCCAAAGGAGGAAATAGAGGCCACTGATATCAAGACAAGGAAGCTTTTCACAATGCATGGGGGTTTCATCCCAAGCCCAGCACCCTGAGACTGTACACTAAACCGAATGAGGGAGGCCAAGAACTCATGAGCGTCAGAGCCACTGTCCACGACAAAACAACCAAGTGATGAATACCTCAGGCGGCAGAAACCTGAGAATGCAGAAGAGGATGACGAACCATCATTGAAGGACAAGCCCCTGCACGGCACGTACCAATGACAGATTGAAGAAGTGACCGACATCAAGAAATCCTACCAGTGGCTGGAAAAGACTGGACTGAAAGACAGCACGGAAGCATTAAAGGCACTATGTGTAACAATTTCAGTTGTTCTTTGAGACAAACAAATTTTGCAGTCAAGAGCGTGTCCTAGCACATGTGTGTTTACCTCCATCAGTGTATCTAATTATGTCCGTAAGCTCCGAAATTCTCATTTACATGTACATTGCGACCGGTGTCTCATCATGTACGCGCGCCATCTTGTAAATACAGGTGTGTACAGGGACATACTTGAGAAATACGGAATAGCCTTTCGCGTTTTCACTTGTCGGTTTCCGCCTGCAGGTAAGAGTGACGAAAAGCAGCAGCAAGCAGGCTAGTCACAAGTGCCGGTGCCGGAGAAAGGTAATGCAATCACAGGACAGCGCCGCTGTTAGCTGGGAAACGGCTCACAGCTAACAGCAACAAGTGGCTCAACCTCACACACCTCATCCCTCTCCTTGCATCACTGCACCGCTGTTAGCTGTTAGCTGTTTCCCAGCTAACAGTGGCGCTGGCCTGGCATTACCTTTCTCCTTCAGCAGCTCTCTCCACCTAGGAAAGGCTACCCTGATGTTGACCTTCGTTTTTTGAATTCGCCAGTCACATTGCCCTTTTGATTCCCTTTTGCGCTTTCTTGGCGACAAGGATTCCGTCTCCCGTGATGCTGCATATGCATGATCCTGCATTATGCTTAAAGAGTCGGACTTTGTTATGCTGCATTTGTTATGCTGCAGTAGTGCCGGGAAATAGCGGCACCGCTAACAGCGGCTAACAGCTTTCAGCGGCGCAGTGATGCTAGGAGAGGGATGAGGTGTGTGAGGTTGAGGTTGTTGCAATACGCGTTTGAAACAATGAGACGCTAGAGTGTGCTATCCGTTTGAATGCAATATATGATTTCAACGTTAGATGGGAGAAATTCCTACACACTGTGGCTTTAATCATGGCAGCACAGAAACAGGCACTTAGTACAAGATCAACAGAAGCAGGAGTCTACCACACCAGACAGGACCCAAGGCGCAGGCTGTGCAAAGATGCTCCTGAGACAGTTCAGCACATAATAGCAGGGTGTAACACGCAGGCAGGAAGAGCGTACATGGAACACCATAACCAAGTGGCTGGCATAGTGTACAGGAACATCTGCACTGAGTATGGGCTGGAAGTCCCAAGGTCACAATGGAAGACACCTCCTAAGGTGGTTGAGAATGACTGAGGTAAGCTCTTAGGGGATTTCCAGATCCAGACTGACATACTGGTGCTGGCTAACCAACCGGACATCATCAACAACAGAAGAAGGCAGTGGTGATAGATGTAACAATTCCAAGCGACAGCAACATCAGGAAGAAAGGGGAGCTAGAAAAGATTAAGGGAGTAAAGGCAACAGTGGTGCCAGTGGTAATTGGAACACTCAGGGGTGTGACCCCGAAACTGGGAGAGCGGCTGCTGCAGCAGATTCCAGGGAACAACATCTGGGGTCTCTGTCCAGAAGGGCATAGTCCTAGGAACAGTTAGATACTGCACAGAAACCTCAAACTCCAAAGCCTCTGGTAGAGGACCCAAGCTTGAGGAAAGCACACCACCACCCCCATGAAAGGGAGGATGAAAAGGGGATGCTGGATTGCAGGGTTTAGGTTAATCTATAATGGTACATAATAATATTAGTTCATTTATTTTGTATTTTTAGTCAGTGTCTTCAAAGTAGCTAAAGTAGACAAATAAATATAGTGGAGTAAGTACAATATTTCACTCTGAGATACAGAAGAATATACATAAAGTAGCATAAAATGGAAATACTCAAGTATAAATACCTTAAAATTCTCTAAAATTAAATGACACCATTTGTAGTGTTTTATTTCTACTCAGAACTAATTAATAACAACTAATAATTTCACATCACAATTAGACTTGCGCCAATTAATCAGCAGTGCTCAGAATTGGACTGATTTTCACGTGATCGGCCATGACCTGCGACCAGCCGGTCGGTCTAAAATATGCCAATTTAAAACACCGGTCAAATTTCCACCGCGCTGCATGATTGACATTGTGTAACATCAGCAGCGCACACACACACGCATCTTGTATTGTTATCTTGTGTTGTATCTTGGTTAAAATGTTCTAATAAAGGAAAGATAGAAAGCACTGCAATATCTTGTGTGCTGTAAAGTGGTTTGAAAAAAAAAGAAATCGGAATCGGACAAAATCGGAATTGGCCATCCAAACACTCTGCAAATTGGAAATCGGCCCAAAAAATTGTAATCGGTGCAAGTCTAATCACAATTCATAATTTATCTGGGCAAATATGCTTTTAAGGGTAAATAAGATGCCAGCGTGCATAAAAACCACCAAAATAGACTTGTTTGTCAAATAAATTTACTGGGGAGGGTCCCGTCTGGACTCCCCTACAGAGGACCCTATGTCCTCAAATCCTAGAAACGTCCCTGGTAGACACCATGTGACCAGCTGTGAAACAGCTGACATGCCCAGGCATATCCAGGAAGGCACACGGTGTTTGTAAAACATAGCACACACGGCTACGTCACGATTCAGTTAAGTTTTGTAATAGGTATTAACGAAATATGTAAATGTGACAAAAATACAACAGTACACAAGTAAAAATAAATAAATAAAAATAAAACATTGGCCGATTCTCTTACGGACAAAAACTTGTAAACAGATCTGCGGTAACGGGTTACACATGTACACTGTGGCAGGCTTTGTTTGCGATTACCCCCGGTAGCTACTGCTAACTTCGTTAGATCTCTTGCCTTTGGTTGCTAACATTGTTAGCCCCATAGATAATTTTATATTCAAACAAAAAGAAAAAGTAAAGATGCCAATTAATCTAGGCTGGCATTTCGAAAATGCACATAAATGCATGGCTATGTTTCAGAGAATGACTTTCCTGAGTCCATAGAATCTTCTGGTGAAGGAGCTAGCAGTGCGCCACGGCAAATAACATTAAAACTTAGGATGTAACAGCCTTCAGCAGCAGACTTCAATCCGGTTGAGAGGTTTAGCATAATGTTCCTGCTACTCAAACAGAGGAGAAGGTACATAAACGGACCCCATTGACTGACAGCTGACATTGTTATATAGATTGTCACTTAGTAAGGCGATGGTAAACTTACGTAGCTTTTTCCACATAGCATGGTGGCAGGCTACAAATCCTTTGCGTATAGCAGAGCAGACCTCCCGATCACAATCAGACCAGAATCCCCGCTGCTTCTTCATGAACTCCCACAAATAGTCTCTGGCAAACTGCGCAGCCTCGCGACCCCCGTGCCCGTCAAACACAGCGAAGAACGCAACGGAACGGCGGGAAGGACTCGCGGTGCTTGGCTGAGCTCGTAGCGGGCTCTGACCTCCCGGTAAAGATGTTTTCACTAATACACTTTGGTCATCCCTTCGCACAGGTTCACGCGATGCATGTGAAACCTGTGGGGACACAACGGTCTCACCAGCCCTGTCTAGATGCGTGCTCGCAGCTACAGAACTGAGCGTACAGCCTCCCCTTCTGCTCTCTTCTGGCTCACCCGAGGTCGGCTCATCTTCCCCCGGCTCGGGCTCTACTATGACCTCGGTCACATCTTCCATGTATTTTCTGCCTCCTTGGTCGGTAAATACACTCACTCGCATCAGTAACGTGTTTTCCATGGTTGCAGAAGTACAGCGTTTTCCAATTTTTCGGTAATGTTAGCATATAGAGTACCAGCAGCGCAGAATTTATTGCCGAGTAGCGTCCTGCCTTTGTTTATGTTAGAGCTTAGTAGGCATGCTCAAACGCGTTGACGTCAAAATCTGTCTTCTTCTAGCAGGTGGACGTGGCAGCGCCACTGCAGCTGTTGCCCTCTAGAGGTCGGTCCCCGACCATAAGCACCAACTGAGAGAGAAATGTGCCGCAGAAGGGTATAAAATGATTAAGAATGTGTGTATACTGTATAGCATTAAAGTATTTCAGAAAGTGTAGGCTTGTGTTTTCGTTGTTTTAGTCCTGTACTCCAGCACTTTTTTGATAGATCTCTTTATTGAATTTTCCATAACGAGGGCAAAAATACAATGAATGTAATAAATACCTAGAGAGAGGGAGAGAGAGAGAGAGAGAGAGAGAGAGAGAGAGAGAGAGAGAGAGAGAGAGAGAGAAGGGTAATCCACAGAGTTCAAGATAAATATCAAGCAGTGAAATGAGGTGCAACAGCACTTGAATATACAATAAGCAGTGAGTACAGTGAATAGGCTATAAGATTGGAATACATGATAAAGATAAAACCACTGGTTAACTCAAGGCTCACATTTAAGAACGGGCATTACTTAGTATTAGGGGTATGGAGGAGCCTCGAGGTACAATTCCAGAAAATGCAACAACAGGGTCAGGGCACAGGCCAATGTTTTCATTTGTGACAGAGGAAAAGGTTTTGAAGATAGATTGCCAGGACTCTGTAAGAGAAGGACAGAACCGGAACATATGAATAAGAGTTGCGTGGGCTTGATCACATCTGTTGCAGAGAGGGCCTCTGTCAGGTTTTAATTTAGCGGATCTAATCTTAGTCCAGTAAACTCTGTGAATAGGCTTTAACTGAAAAAGACTATGGCCAGTGCAAACAGAACAAGTACAAATTTTAGAAATAACATCATTCCACTCTGCATCTGAAAATGTGTGGCCAAGGGTCAGGGTACCTTCAGGCAGTTCGTTTTTTCGTTTTAAACCAAAAACGAAAAAACGGAAATACCATGGGTTTCCCGTTTTTTCCTTTTTGGTTTAAAACGAAAAAAACGAGAAAATGGAGCCGTTTTTCCGTTTTTGTTGTCAGAATCAAAAAACGAAAAATGACAAAACCAAATTCAAATAACAGCCCGATTTTGGTTTTTTGCAGATTCATTTTTTCAGTTATTGTTTTGGACCATAGACTGTATAAATAATGGACGTAGTCACCGTGACGTCACCCATCCGTTTCTGAAGAGTGAATTTGAAGCTCAAAATACTCGGCTATGGACGTCGCCATCTTGGCAGTGCCTGACTCCGCCCAACTTCCGGACAATCAAAAATGGGCAAAGAGGCGGGCCAAAGGAAGCCTAGTTGCCTAAACACGCCCACCTCGCTCGACGCTGCTAAGTTAGCTGGCTAACAAGCTAGGCTAAGAAGCTACGCTACTTTGGCAAGCCCTGTGGTGTCGGCTTGGTGCCGCTTGGTGCCAGCTCCTTCACGAAACTTGAGGTAAATTGAGTCTACCAGAAACTAACATTATACAACAAATCTTGAAACAATGATTCAGCTGTTATTCAGATTACACAATCTTAAAAAACGCTTCAACATTTTTAAATATAGAACGCTAACGTTAATTATGATAACATGACATTGATAAAAGTCAAAGGGGACTGAAATGTATCTGTAACGTTAACGTTACTGTTATCAACAGCGCATTGCGAGATTATCATCTAGAACATGATAAAGAAATGTAGAAATTGTGAAAGAAAGGCAGTGTTATACTTGTTACAAGATGTTAATTTCTTTCAGTACATCACCGTGTTGAGGTTAACGTTGCGTCTCCACCACGCCTGCTACACACAGCAGAAACTCTAAGCACCAGTTTTGGCTACTTGACTTTAGACAGCTAATATTATATTGTCTTCCAAGGACAAAAAGAAAGCATTTAAAAGACTGTCATTTACATTTTGAGGTGTTGCTCCGTGTTTTATTTTATCCTACAGATGTGACATAATAGTATTGTCAACAAAAAGAAGTGGTTCACCCTTTATAGTTAACTTTCAGTCAGTGAACTGCAGTTTTTGGCACTTCCGCATTGGTCTCACGCGTCTCCCCCGGAGGTTGGGGCTTGTTTTGGACAAAAAGTAGAACGGCGGTGACATCAGAGGCGGAAGTAACTTCAAAATAAAAGACAGGAAGATAAGCTTGCCTAAAACTTATAAATATCCTATAAAACTTTCCCATGTATCTTTTATTTCCACTTACACTTGATGTTTTACGCATTTTGAAAAGCTGCCTGCCATTGCTGTGAGGAACTTTTTATTCATAAAAATAGAAATAAAATGTTATGATAGCAAATTTTATGGCTACAGTAAAACTTGTTGTTGAACCATAACGTTGCTGTTCAGAGACTAATAAGGGAAATCGTCATGCATATTGTTCCCATTAAGGATGTATCGGGATTCCCTCAGAGGTTGTGTTTTAATATTCATTCGCCGAATTGTTTGCAATAAAGTAATCGAGGATATAATAAATTATTGTGTATGCTGCGTTGTTACTGTTAACACTGGTTTTCTCCATAACGCATCGTTGTGTCAGTGAAGTGTCAAGCTGATGTTTGTCCTTTTTACCAGCAGATGGCAGTAGGCCTATGGATTTATTTGCTGTCATTGAAAGTCTGGTTTTCTCTTAGTTTCTGTTGGATTATAGACCTGTAATTCTTCAGGTTATTGATACGGACAATTCAAATTATATGCAGCATATATTT